>NC_135786.1:98597500-98897500 GCF_051106095.1 Pogona vitticeps
CCCTATATTTTGAAACTATATTCTGAAAGGGATCACTTGCTCCTTTTGCCCACATTTCCTGTCATGCTGTAACAATATACTATTATACCTCCTTTGCCCCCAGAATGCACATTCTTCCCAGATGGCAACTAGAAATGCCACAGATCAACTGCCATTGAAAACACTACAATGATCTATTCTGCATGGGAATCAACCTGTTTTAAATAGATGCCCAGTCCTGGCCCTTGTCCTCAAGACACATACAAGTTTTAAAAGCCCAGGAAAAAATATTACCACACCAAGATTTTGGGCATACCAAAGTTTATTCAGTGTGGCAATTGTTTGTTCTCATTTCGTGATATAGGAAGTTAAAGAAAAGCTATGTGATACTGGGGATTGGGTGCTCGTTTGGGATTTGGAATACTTGCGTTTAAGTCATGGAACTCAGTGAGTGGCTTTGGTTTCATCTATGGATGTAAAGAATACTTGGTAAATTCTGAGTCTTGGTGATTCAGGTGGTCCTGATTTCACAAGGATTCACAAGGACCCTTAAAGGTCTCCACAATATCTCTGCACAAATGAGAACCTACCCTGTCACAAGCAAAGTTCACGGATATGGACATGCATGTGCACACATGCATGCATGCACGCACACGCACACACACAGACACACACACACACACACACACAGAGAGAAAGCAAGTACAGAGAGTTTGGACATTACACTGCTACTTGAAGCACAGAGAGACTTCAAAAAAAGATGCAAACAACCTATCCAGTCCTTTCTATTCTTAAAAGTCGATGAATCAAAGCAGCAGCCATTTTAGTACATTACTTATGCAATACACATTATTTATGCTCACTTTCCTTGAGAGCTCCATGAAATTCCTTGCTACTGTCTCTGCAGTGCCTTGACCTTATGTGCAATGATTTTTAAAAAGTGAGGGTCTACAATCTTAGTTACAGGTTTCAGCTTACTGTGCTGTGCCAATATTTTGGCAAGTATGAAATGTGCATAGGGCAGACCATGTCTCCCACTCAGAGCTCCTTGGACAAGGAAGGAAGGAAGGAAGGAAGGAAGGAAGGAAGGAAGGAAGGAAGGAAGGAAGGAAGGAAGGAAGGAAGGAAGGATATAGCTGGTGATAGGTGAGAATCAAACATTCATGGGCAAAGTCCATGACTTGCATACATTATGTTTCATAGAAAAGTATCAGAAAGAGGGGAAATGTTATGTGATAGCCAATATTGTCTTCTCTTCAGGAGTAACTTTACAATTAAAAACAGCCCAACTTAGTGATTCAGAACTAGGAGACTGAGTTCCAGTCCATCCATACTAGATGCCCTCAAACAGGGATGAAAAAGTCATTCTTTATTAAGTCTTAAGCCTGTTCTGACCAAATTCCACATCAGCCTGGGATTTAAAACAATATATAACAAAATATAAAATAAATTAATTTATATTAACAAATTTAAATATTTGCATTTCTTTCCACATGCAGTTATCACCAACATACATTTTTGTACCTATCCCTCTCTTTTATATGAATATTTGTATTCCCTTTTTGAGAGAAGAACCTCATCACAAAGTTTAGACAGAATCAAAATTCGATGTATTTGCTGTTCCAATCTGCATTACATTCCCTCAGGTCTGTATCTTGTGTTCCACCCATTCCGGTTACCTGTGTTTTGCTTTGTCTTGATTGGTCAGAAGGGAAGCATAGGCTTTAATTGGCAAAGCTGATTGCTGAGCATTAATCTGTAAGGAAATCCCACTATGGGAAGTCAGACATACAGAAAATATGCATCTCCCTTAACAATTATCCCTGACTGTCCCACTGGGCTAGTGGGATTTCAGAGGTCCCAACTAGCAGAATGTAAAGAGTTCTGCCTATTTGAACAAACAATAACTTTATGTCACAGTCTGGTGGCTTTTTCAGAAGAATACCAAAGGGATGTATGCCTTGTTTGTTATTTTGGCTTGATTTCTTATTCAGTTTTGGTACCGTTAAATATTGTATCCCCTTGGGCCATTTTTATAAACTGGGAGTTGGGGGCACTGGGTTGTAGCGATGGTTCGAGAGAACAGCATCCTTGTTTGCTGATACCCTGGCAGCTATGCTGCCGGTTCCCATACTGGATTGTTTTATTCACAATGTTATTTACACTGTGAATAAAACAGCTGAATCCTAATACTACGGGGAGAGTTTTGGTGAATGCCTCCTGGATCTGGAACTGAGGGATGTTACCTTTTGTGGATGGGGTTACAACCTCTTTGAAGAATTAGATACATAGTCTGGATGTGCCCTGAGATTCATCTTTGTTACTTAAAGCGCTAACCAACTTCAGCTGACATGTCAGCCTATGGAGGAAACGCTTGCCATTTCTAGCAGACCGTCCACCTCGTCTCCATGTCTCCAGGAGGAGCATGTGTGGGTTCCAACAACAGAGCTGGCAGGAGACAAGAGTGGAAGAAAGGAAGCACCTGGGTAGGAGAAGAAGCACCTAAAGCAAGATGGTTCTGAAAGCAGGATGGAAAGATTAGAACTGGGAATAAGAGGGCACAAGGCGGAGGATGAGGGAAATTGTGGGGGGAAGGCTTGGGAGGAGTTGGAAACAGTGTTCTGTGTACTGGTGGAAGCAAGGATGAACTGTTGGGAAAATTCAGTAAAAAAACCAGAAGTGTCTAGGAGTTAGGTTATTCGTTTTAGTTAGAGTACAAAGGCAGAAAACAAGCACAACACAGAAACTGGGAGCAATCAGCCCAGTCTCTCCAGCATTCTTCCCGATTTTGCACACAAACTAGCACTTTGTATGATAAAACCACTCCAGAAGCCCTTAAAATAGAAAAAGAAGCCCTGAACAACTTGGGCGTCTGAGAGATCACCTGACCCCACACAGGGTTATCCAATTTGTGAGATCAATGGAGGAGAAGATGCCAGCTGTGAGACATTCTGTAGAGTAGCCTCCAATGGGAAGGTTGTGGTCCTTCCTCAGTATGGCATCTTTTCTGATACTTGTGAAGGCTCAGCTATGGCATATTTTTAAATCTTTCAAAAACATACCTTTCTATCTGTGCATTTCTTAACGGATAATGTTGCTGCATTATCCAGAAATCTGTGTCCAATTTGACTAGGGTCTGATTGTACATTTTCAGTAATTGTTGGCTTGTATTTGAATGATTCTGTCAATAATTTTTAACCACTTGAGATTTTCTTTTAAATAGTAAACCGATGTTTTTAATCAAATAAATGATTTTTTATGTGAGTGAGCCCAATCCTTATCCCAGCTGTAGAGTTCAGAGTATGTCAAAGTTTAGGAAATTATTTTTAAGAGGAATTTATTGCAGAACTATCTACTTTTTGGCAGCCATGTTATTATTGCCATTACTGTTTCTCCTTTCGCAAAAAATAATTTGTTGTGTTGTACATTATTGCCACATTGTGTTGCTCTTTGGACATGCTAGAAAAATACAGGAAAATATGCTTTAGTTTTCTTTAATGGCCAACTTTGCCATTGAAGCCTAAATTGGTGGGGGGGGGGGGGAACCAAAGCAATTATTTCCATTGCCACTTAGGACTGATCAGTGGTATAAATCTAAAAAATATTGTCAAAACCCCTCTAAAATGTCTCAAAATGCCCATAAAAACAGCCTTTGAAAAGAACTAGAAAATATAGCTCATTATGCCAAAAGGTAACTTAACTACTTGTTAGATCA
Organism: Pogona vitticeps; assembly: GCF_051106095.1. Classification (NCBI taxonomy): domain Eukaryota; kingdom Metazoa; phylum Chordata; class Lepidosauria; order Squamata; family Agamidae; genus Pogona; species Pogona vitticeps. Next base: position 98,601,195 of record NC_135786.1, read on the forward strand.
CTTTTGAAGGAACTTAGTTTTACTCAAAGGAGGCTCTTGGAGCAGGGCACATGCAGCACCTCACTCCATCATTTGGAGAGGTCACCTCCTTCCCTGCTCACTAACAAGGTAATATCCTCAACGTAAATAGCTATATGTTGCCTATAACTATGTTGTGTGTAATTAGTTACTTGCAAGCTCAGGGGCATGTATTGTGTGAACTGCTCCTGCATTATTTTACTATGTGGGAGGAGTTGAACAGAGCTGCATAATATTTTAAAAAACAAATGCTTTTAAAAATGCTTAATAGAAATACTAGCTGAGATTATCCCTGCAGAAGGAGGCTAATGTATAACATCTGCTTTAACTGCATCCCATAATGAGTTGTATAACTAGGTGCTTCTGGGAGCTCTAAGGAAACACACACATTTATGGCAACACAATGAATCCTGGGACGGTCAATGCTCGAGAGGCTAGCCCAGCCAGGCTGAAATGGAGACCTTGAAACAAGCCAAGTTGCAGCTGGGCCTAAGGAGATACGTGAAGCCAAAACACACATATAGGAATCCTCAATGAACAGGCTTGCAATATCATTCAGAATCCTACAGTTTTGTACTATTCTATTTTTTTTCTTTTTGTTTTCGGAAGGGCAGCTGCTGGGGATGCCCACAAAAGTCATTGTTGTTCTAGATATCATTTTGTTTTAAAAACATGCCAAAATAGAGCTCAAGGCTTTTCCTGCATGATAGCCGGGCATTAGCTAACCACAACCTGTGTGGAGGATTCACACAGCTGGTTCCTACCACTGGCCAAAATCCTATACAACCAAGTGCTTAAAAGTAACAATAGACCTGTATGTGGGAGCCAAAGAGGGTGTATCCAGTGCTGTAAATAATCCATATATAATTTACACGAAGCCAGCAGGTTTTTGGAATCAGGCATCCAGCCAATGGAAAAATCTGCTCAACTGTCAAAATGCTGCCCATCTTTTCTACTTTTAAAAAATTGCACACATTGTCATTTAAGATGCTCTCCGGAGCGGCGTAGCAGCCAGAGTCAATTTCAGCTGGGATAGCAGTCAGCGTGTGTTTTATTTAGCAAGGGTGCCATTTTAGATTTTGGCAACTGAGTGCACAATGCAATCTGAAGGGGAAAGGTTCATATTTTGGTAATGCTTAAAGGCCTGGATTTTGATATATTCATCCATCAATTGTAAAAGATGGGTGCGGTGTGACAGAACTCGTTGCTGTTAATTTCTCAAAACAATATCTGTGTTGAGGTGACAAGAGTTCCTGAGCTAATCAACATAACCACTTGGATTCATGTACACATGCTTTTTGTGTACATGATCATTGCATGAAGAAAGAACTGTACACATTTCCTGGTCAACATGCCAATCTCAGGGGAGTATGCGTATTTTGACAACATCTTGCATTTGCTTTAGACATTGTTTCATTTCCCACAGCCTTTGGGGAATTGGTGTAGTTTGATGGGTAACTCCTTGAGTTGCAGCATGTGGCTGTGGAGCTGACTTTGATTCCCTAGCGTGCCTCTTGAGAGAAGAGCCAACCTGAGTGGTCTTGTGCAAGTTGCTCAGTCCCAAAGTGATCCTAGAAGAAGGGAGCAGAAAATCACTTCTGAGTAGAGATGGTCACAAACCAGAAACATGGTGGTTTGTCATGGTTTGTGGTTCGTGGCTAACCACAAGCCATGAACCACCACAGACCATCTGGAAAACAAACTGGTTTCTAGTTCATGTTGTTTCGGGTCTATCTCTTTCCCCTTCCCACTGCCTGGCCTACCTGCTGCTGCCACTAGTGGTGGCAGAGAAGCCAATCAGAAGAGCCTGGTCATGGCCTCTGCGCATGTGCCCTCCAACCAGCTGGTTGCCATAGAGGCTTTATCGCCAATCTTCTCTGGCAAGGAGCTGGAGAAAAAGTTTAGCACCTCATTCCTGAGCTAAACTTGCTTTGGCAAAATGAGGTCGCTGAACAGGGTCCGAAACCAAGCCGTGAACCAGCCTGGTTTGTTGACTTCTCTGGCTTCTGATTCGGTTTGTACTTTATACATAGGAAACCCTGAGAAGGGTTACTAAAAAGCACACAAATTTTCCTGCTGTTGCTGTGTTGTTGTTGTGTTGCTGCTACTGTTAGGGGGTTTGCATATCTTGACTGTATTTTGTCTAGGCAACACATTCGCTCTCCATTCAAAGGCTTTTAATTGAAATAACATCAACTGTGGGTCCTGATGGCAATTTAAATTGTATTTTAATCATTTTATCTTTTATTGCATTTTAATTGAATTTTAATTGTTGTAAGCCGCCCAAAGACCTTTGGGTAGAGTGGGCGGCATATAAGTTAAATAAATAAATAAATAAATAAATAAATAAATAAATAAATAAATAAATAAATAAATAAATAAATAAAAAAAATGTACATGTTCTATGAAAATTGTGCCATCGGACTCTGTTCTAGGTCAGAGGTGGGTAGCTCATTGGCTCCAGGTCGCATGTAGTCTGCCATCTAATTCTGCATGATCTGCATAAATTTCATGGATCCGTGCCCAGAGAGTTATCAGAGCAATGGGTAAACACCACTGCTAATCACGTGTAGCCTGACAATCAGCTGAGCAGCAAGGAGACGTCACTCTCAGAATCATATAGCAATGTTAGCTATTCATTTTAAGATTCTTCAAAAACAAACAAACAAAAACCAACCAACCAAACAATGTTTGATTATGAATGTGGGATATTGTGCTTCTGTATCTATGATTCAGAATGCCAGGAAATGGCCCAATATTGCTGCACAATATCCTACCAGTGTTGCCTTAAGGAAAGAAAGATGCCAAACCTTACACGGCTAAGAGCAGCCTGGATGTGGAAAACACCAATGGCAGCAGTCAAGATCGTCTACAGGAGCCCCTCTTGTGCTCGCTACCATTCACAAAGTGACACCACACAACGGAAATCTCAGAAACTGATTTCTTTTTTCATCAGTTAACCACTTCTCATCCAAACACAAGCAATTGTCAGGGCTGTTTTTCTACAAGTGTAAGCAATATTGAACAGAAGAGTCAATTGGGAAGCTTGACTATATTGAATGTTAGTGTCCCCATGGAGAGCTGTGATGGCCTGCCAAAGGAAACTCATCCTCCTTGTCATCTTCCTCACAGGGAGGTGTTCACCGTTACTTGGGAAGAACAAGTTTATTTTTACTAACAGATCACATTTTTAAGTCCTGAACAGATCATGGCAATCAGTGAAATTTCTTGACAGCCTAATAGGCAATAGTTTGGTGCTTGAAGCTTGTAGTACAATATATACTATTTGGAATGGATGACAATTATGTCTTATGAACCTCTGGTCAGGGAATTAAATACTAGAGAAAACCCAGCAACCCTGGGCTGCACAGTCCATTGCCTCCCTAGAATTCACATATAATGGAACTACGAATTTAATCATCCTTTCAACCTACAGATGGAATCGATGGAACTTTTGTTCTATTCATTCCATCTGGATGGCTGGGATACAAACTTCCTGAACTTTTGTCCTATTAATTCCAATCAGAGTGCTAGGAGCGAGAGTACAGTGATTAGAAGAACTTATGCAAGCCAAGTATTTGTAGACAAACAAAGGTTGTCCCATACAGTTGAATGCATATATTTTTCTGTCACATTAACAGGACACAAGTGAGTCACTGCCATGATTTCTGGAGATGCACCTTGGAAGGATGAGGAAAGACCCCACATTCTCACAGCATCATCTACATATCCTTAGAGATAGATAGATAGATAGATAGATAGATAGATAGATAGATAGATAGATAGATAGATAGATAGATAGATAGATAGATAGATAGATAGATAGATAGATAGATAGATAGATAGATAGATAGATAGATAGATAGATAGATAGATAGATAGATAGATAGATAGATAGATAGATAGATGCAAACTAATTCTAACTGCAGTAGGTTTTCTCTTAGAAAAATATTTTTTAATCATCTGGACATTAATACCAGGGAAGACAGATGTTTTCAGCATCTCCAATGAGAATGTATACTATGATTCATTATGCATGCATCAATTCCAAGTCATTTTTATTGTTGTTTAACCATTCTTTTTATGTGCTTCCTTATGGGAACAACAAACAGTAAATGCAGGCAGGGGAGAAATATGTACCTATGCATTACTATATTCTTTGTATAATGTGCTGTTAGTCACTGTAACATTCAAAATAATGACACAATGGCCTGTGCATATTCAAATAACAACAGAAGCAAGTCAGTGGGAAAATGCAAGGACAAATGCCTTCTCTTCCATGTGCATAATTTCAGGATGTGCTAGAAAATGCTTTCAGAGTTGGAAATCCAAGATGGACTCTTTTTTTCTTATTTAAGATTGATTTTGTAATTGCCTCTCATGATGACTACACAGAATAGACAATAAGGTATTGTGCCGAAAGTACTTCAGCACAAAATAATGCTTTGACATGTCCAAAATCTCCCAAAATTTCACATTTGATAGTTGTAAGTGTTGGAGTTTTGTTTACAACCTCACATGTGGTCTGTAGCTTGTCTGGCTGGGAGGTTTCTGGCCTGGAGTGATTATTTATTCATCACTAATCAATTGTTCCACCCTTTGATTATTAAGAGAACCTCGCCTGTCTGCTGAGTGTTTCTTTCTGCCTTTTTCCTTTGTTGATGGCAGTTGTTTGTTTGCTGTTGATCTGTTCAGTTGGTTGCTAAGTATGTGTGCAGTAAAGAAAGCAAAATATAGAAGTCTATAATTTCAAGGAACTGGAAATTAAGAAATGCTTTTTTATTCTTTCTACTACAAATGACTCAAAGTGAGTTACTGAGACTTTAAGTGCCAGTTGAATTCATACCTTTTCTTCTCTGTGGAGCTTTACTTTTACTACATAGTAAAAAGGGAATTCAACCAGGAATTCAAAATTTTGCCAAGTTCTTTTTCCCCATACATGCATACTTTTAAATATTAAATTCTTTCCTTCCAGAGTAAGAAAACATTTTAAACAAAAAGGAAGGCAAATGAATTCCTCAGCCACCTGTACTAGCCAAATTAAAGAGTGACATGGTCACTCCTCACATGGAAAGAATGATGATGTATCAGCCTTCCATATAGCTGTTAGCATTCTGCCATTTCTGAGGAAAAATAGGTATCAGCCTTAATTCAGCATCACACAGATGGCTGATGATACAGCGGTTGAAACCCAGATTTATTTATTTATTTATTTATTTATTTATTTATTTATTTATTTATTTATTTATTTATTTATTTATTTATTTATTTATTTATTTATTTATTTATTTATTTTTATGCACTCAAAAAGATCTGCCTCAAGAGCCAAATGTATCAGTTTTGCTTTCTCCCACTTTCAAATTTTTCAAATCTTGTTTTTATCCCCCATCTTGCTTGTGAAGAAATATGTGAAATTCTTCACAAACAAAATGTCTCCTGAGCTCCAGATACAAAGGCAGTAACAAAATGATGTCGACATTCAAGAGGGCAAAGGGGTTACACTGTCAATAGGAACTGAAAGTGAGCAAGGAGTTGAGGACTTTGCTAAGAATACCTATAAACTCATCTGCTATGGTTCAACCAATCTCTTAATATAAGAATATTAAATGTATAAAATAATATGACTACATTATTTCAAGAATATTACCATGGCTACTTTGAAAGCTTACATTTTAAAGTGGAACATAAATTAAAGCTGAGTTGTTGTGTTATCTGCTGTCAAGTTGGAACTAACTTATAGTGACCCAAACAGGACTTTCAATGTGAGTGAGATATTTAAGAAGTAGTTTTACCAGTTTTGACTCCCCTTCCACTGAGTTTTCATGGCTGAGCAGGATTTCAAACCCAGATTTCCTGAATCTTAATTTGTTACTCCATCCACTACACACCACACTGGGCACCTCAAGGTGGGTAAGGCCTATTACATTGGGGAACCGCATTCCCAGGGTGTTTACTGAGTTTACACTTAAAATTGCAGCTCTAGTGCTAAATGAAGTACAATTCTCCCTTGAATTGCACAGCTCTGAGCAGCACAGTTTTGGTTATACATGGATATTTTGGTAACTAAATAACTAAATATTCAATAAATTCTATGTCCCTGGACACCCAGAACTCCATGAGCTCAGCACTGAAGGTGTAAAAGTGATCTACTTCCCCAAACACAATTGCCTCTTATTCACCTTCTAGATCAGGGAGTCATAAGGACCATTAAGGCTCACTACACACAGTACAGTGGTGCCTCGCTAGACAGTTATCCTGCATGACAGTTTTTTCACTAGACTTTTTTTTTGAATCGCTATAGCGATTCGCAAAACACTGATTTCTATGGGGGAATTTCGCTGGACAATGTTTGGTCCCTGCTTCGCAAACCAATTTTCGCTAGACAACGATTCTGACAGCTCCCTCCGTGCTCGCAAAATGGGTGTTTTCGGGACCTACGCTGCGCAAGACAGCTATTTAAACAGCTGATTGGGGGTTCGCAAAGCAGCTTTCCTATGGCCGATCTTCGCTAGACAACGACAATTCTTCCCCATTGGAACCCATTAAACAAGTTTCAATGCATTCCAATAGGGAAATGCTTTTCGCTAGACAATGATTTCGGTAAACAGCGATTTCAGTGGAACGGATTATCATTGTCTAGTGAGGCACCACTGTACTGCCTGTCAACACTATGGAAGAGAATCCTGATAGAGAGAGAGAGAGCTGGTGTGTGTCTGTCTATCTCTGTGTGTGAATCAGTTGTTTATACTTTGTAGTTACATTTTTGAGGGTATACATAATGCTTTGTTTCTGCTTTGCACTTATGTTTTTGAAGGCATACAAAATCCAGACATAGATTTTGAACTGCATGGCACCCATAACCCCAGCAATATTGAAGGGAGAAGTGTACAATCCGAAGGGCTGGAAGCCTATCAAATTGTACTTCATTTGGCACTAGAACAGCGATGGAGACTCAAGTGGCGAGACTTACTGTCAAGTCAGACTTAAGTTGCACTGAAAACTTGACTCTGACTCAGCTTGAGATATATAATTTTTAATAACTTGGACTTGAGTCATGACTCGGAACCCATCCCTCCCTTTTTTTTTCTGGGGGTGGGGGAATGCTTATTTTTTTAACCAGGACTCCAATTTGGGGCTTGGGGCTTGAAACTTGGTACCAAAAACTTGGACTCAGAATTGGGACTCAGATCCAAAGACTTGCCAACATCCCTGCAGTGGAGTTGCAATTTTCACAAGATTTGGCTGAGCATCAGCTTGGTAAACACCCTGGGGCTTTCGTTCCAGTGAAAACTATTTCAGATTTAGTCTACAAGTGTTATGAGTTCATATGAGCTGAGGTGTGATTTGAAAAGTTTTTTTCTGTGGCTGGCTCAAAACAGGAGGTTGTGCTGGGCAGCCTGTTCTTAAAACCCTAAATTCCGGTACCTGGGCAAGTCTTCCGGGAGATGGAACCCAGAGGAGGTCCAGGGGAGCAACCACGTGGTCTTTGGCAGGGCTGGGAGGGGGAACCTAGCACAAAAGCTGTCTGTTCATCTCAAGTATACAGGGGAGAAGCCTGACAAGGGGGAGGGCCTCACCCTTTTCTCTACTGGCTTCTAGCCTAAAAGAAGGAAAGAAAGGAAAAGCTAGGCAGACTCTGCTCCCCCTATTCAGTTGAAAGCTCAGAAGGGGATATTGTTATTTATAATGGTTCATTAAAACTGAAAAGGGTACGTTCTACAGAACTTGATACTATAAATATTTAGTATGAAGGTGGATTTTTTTAAAAAAAAACACAGTAGTTTTCTGTTCATGCCACATAGAGTAGTCAGGCCTCCCCCTCTCCATTTGCTTTAGAAGCTGCCTTCTTCTCTCTTGAATAAATATGGATACATGGCAACTATACTGAGTTTCACTTGGCAGGAACGCCATTTGCTGTAGTCAAGAGGTACACAGCTCCTCCAACACGTTATGGAAAAATACTAAATTGAATTACATCTTCCTATTAGGCTGGAGACAAACGTATAAGCTTTAAACATTGTATTAAAAAAAAAAGTCCAGGTGAAAAGAACTTTCTCCCCCTCCCCAGAAATAAACACTGTACAGGCTTGAAAGTGGACTCACTCCACAACAGAATGGTTGTCATACCAGAATCCCATCACACACACTCCACTCGCCTTGATGCAATAAGGCAGGTAAGGCAGGAGCTGGGGAGTAAATATAAAGCCCGGCCAGAATAAACCATTCTGGCGAGGCAAACACTTCATCCGCTAGACACACGTTTTCTAAAAATACACACCATCCTCTTTCTGAAGAAAGATGTCCACTCTCTACTAGAGTGATGGAGACAGTGGCTGCCTAAAGGTGTCTGAGGTTCTGGCCATGTGAACAGGAAATCTCAGTCCCCGATGCTTCTCAGGTAGCTCTAATCCAGTTTGGCCCTGTTCAGTCCTTGGAAAAACAGATGGAGGAGGGAAAACCCTGAGATCCTTGGGGTAAGGATGGGATACAGATGAAGGACATAAATCATTGGAGTTGCTGTTGAGTTTGAGTAACATGCACTAAAGAACTGGAAGCATAACTGTAATTTTTGCAATCCAAGAATCTCCCCCTCCCCTTTTTTGATGTAAAGAGATCAGATCATGGAAACATTACATATAATGGCTAATGTATTAACATTGTTAGTTACTTTCAGAGGCTTCCCATTCTACTCTGGAGAAGTGCCTTGCAACTTCCAGCCTTCCTGATGAATCATTAAAAGATCCCTTTTATATACCAAGTCAAATATATGCACCCTTTTCAAGACCAAAAGTCATGGCTCCCCAAATATTTGTTATGGCTTTCCTTTTTCCTTGTCCCATAATTCAAAGCATTTTCCCTTAGATTAACACTGACAACCTTGTCCCTTTCTCCTAATTCAAGGTTAAGACCCTCCAGCGATGATTCACTTAAACTACCAGATATGCTTCCAACAGAAGGACACCCACAAAACAGCCAAATAATATTACACTGAAAGAATGGGATGGTTGGTACATATGAATCCAATGCACTTCTCTCTCTGAGAGTAAACAAGCAAAGGTTTTAGTTTTTGTATTCTCGAAGGTTTTCATGGCCAGGATCCGATGGTTGTTGTAGTTTTTTCGGGCTGCTTGGCTGTGTTCTGGAGGTTTTTCTTCCAAATGTTTCACCAGTCGCTGTGGCCTCAGAAGATGCCGGCCACAGTTTTTGTTTTTGAAAGATAATAGGACGTAAGATACCTAAAAGGAATTAAAAATAAGGTGAAAGGCGGGAGCAGCTAATGCTGCTCTCATTAGTAATAGTAGCAGTAGTGGTACTGAAAACACATGAAGTTAGCAAGGTGCTGAAAAAAAAATTGAGCATGCCCAAAAACATAATAGAATGATTTTATTATGAAAATGTTGTCAGGTATAGTTTGGATCTAAGGTTGACACAGAGTGGAATTCGGCAAACTGAATGTCCCTTTAGCTTGAAGGGAATGGCAATTTTAGTCAACATCATCTCCCTCTGCAGCCACCTATGACCCTGAAAATTTGCCCTGAAGGGATCACAGTACATGAAATGGTTGTCTAAAATTATTGCCCCAATCCTTCCTGCAGTAGCTAAACTCTGCTGGATCCCAGTTTCCCCTACTACCAAAGGGTGCTTGTTTGTGGCTGAGTCCAGCCAAGAGTGTGTAAAAGTTACCTTTAGTTTGCTTTGATTATAACTCCAAAAATCCCCAATGTTTTGGGTATGTGTGTCTTTTTTTAGAGCTCCCACTCCCATCATTGCTCCCAGGTGGGTGTAGGTGGCTCCAGAGCCAGGGGGAAATTGGTAATCACTGGTTCCCTTCAGCTACACTGGCAGTGGCTCCCAAGTTGGGTTCCCTAGATGTTCTTGGACTAAAACTCCCAGAAGCCTTTGCCAATAGCTGTGCTTGCCAGGATTTCTGGGGGATGAAGTCCACAAACATCTGAGGACCCAAGATTGGGAACCACTGAGCTACAGGATCATCCCGTTTACAGAGTTTCACTGCATGTAACTCCTGGATTCAACCCTTCAACTTTTGTGACAGAGTTTTAGCCCTAAACCTTCATTTTTCCAATCTTTGATCCTCCCACAGAGATTTCATATTTATGTCATGATAAATATGGAAGATATGCCTTCTGTTGTCATACTTTTATCAGCTTAGCCCAATACTGTTTACTCTGATCGGCAGCTGCTGTCCAGAAAACAGCCTTTCCTTCACATCACCAGCAACCTGATCCTTTGGGGAATAACAAGCATTAGACCTGGAATCTTCTGTTGCAGAAGTGTGTGGTGTAACAATGCAGTGGCTCTCTTCTCTGCAGCGAGCCTTTGTTCAGGCCTCCTCATCTGGTTCTGTTCTTTGGGATGTGCTTGCCGTTTGAATTATTATGCCTGTTCAGCTGTGTCAGATGACTCCTGCTCCATCTGAGCCCTGTTCAAGCCTTATTCATAAGGGTTTATAATCTCATCATAAAAAAGACACATGGACACATCAATCTAAACCTCTGCTGCCACCTGGAATAATGCCCATTTTTCTTCTTGTATTGTTCTAACAATTGAAGGAATGCTGCTCTAAAATAAGGGAAGATTGAAGAGGTAAACGTGAACCCAGTGACCAACTTCAATATGAATCACAAAGCAATTTCTATAATCATTGAAATCTTTTACAGTGCACATTTTGGATAAAGTGAAAGGTGGCAATCTACAGTCATTACTGCCACCAGCAACAGGTACCTCACTTATCATCACTTTGTTAGATTAAATCTCTTATTGTTGTCAGTACAGTAAATCAGGGACCACACTCTTTTCCAGAGCTTGGAAAAATTAGGAGGGTTTTTTTTTGTATAAAACCCAGAATCTTCTTGCCAGAGTATTCACTGCCCATGTTGCCATGAGGATTCCGGGACATGTAGTCTAAAAAAGTAATTTTAATAGTAATAATAATCTTAGAACTGCAGAGCTGGAAAGAAGCCTCTGGATCATCAAGTCCAACCCTTGTCAGGAAGGCACAGTGAAGATTTGAACTCTCAACCTCTGGTTTTGCTGACAGATGCCTAAACCTTTGAGCTATCCAGCAGTTTTCTCTGTTCAGCCTCTCCTTACCTACTCAGTCTCTTTAGTGTCTGTTGGGGGAACATCTGTTGTGACTGAACACACATCCAGCTTTTTCTCAGTGCTGCTATCTTATGGGAATATGCAATTTTGTTTTATATTACAGTCTTTCATCCACAAATACATACATGTTCTTTCCTCTCATTTTACCATCTGTTCTTTCAGGAACCCACAAATGACTAGATGAATAAACTCAACATATCCTCATTGGCTAACCTAGTGATTTCCAAGAGCGACATTCTCTTTTACACAAGAATAGCCCCACCATGCAATCCAGTTGTGCTTAGATATTAGTACATGGTACAAGGGCATGTTATACAAGAAAACATATGAGGTATTTTCATCCAAGGGAATGCACTGTGGCTAGGCTGTTTCTAGTGGAATTGCCTATCAAAAGCTTCCATTTATAAAATCAAGTAACTGGTAGAGAGAAGTTGCTGTTCTCGTTATGTTGGAACTGATTTACAGAGACCCTAATAAGGCTTTCAAAGTAAGTGGGATATTTAACAGATGGTTTTACCAGTTCCACACACACCCAATACGTTTCTATGGTCAAGCAGGGCTTTGAGCCCATGTCTCCTGAGTCCTACTCCACCACTCTACCCACTATACCACATGGAGTATCTGCTGTAGGGAGAAGCGGGATGGTGAATCTAGACACATCTCAATCCCACAGGTTTCAAAAGGATTTTTTGGGCTTTCTTCCTTTCCTACCCCAGGATTTCCAAGTGAAAGAAATGTCCTCAGTTTCTTCCTGCAGAATTGATACCATTCTCTGCAGGATTCCTTATCCACACCTAAGTAAATCTCCACTACTGTTATGCAAGCAAATAATGGATGGGTTAATCCAATTGCCTGTGCATCAGTCCTTCAGAACCCATTACTGAGCTATTAAGAACAGAACAGCAAACAAGGAAGTCTGTGAGGGCCCTCCTTGTGCAGAAGCAAATCCCACCCAGAAAACTATCATGGGACTTCCTTCCTGACACTTCTTGTATTGTAGGGTTCTATTTGTTGCTATGTTATATTTTACACCAAATAGAACTTTTAGTTTAATATTATATTACCTATCTGCTTTCACCTCTGGGTTTCAGATCCGAAGATTTTTGCCCTTCTTGCTGATTTTCTGCACAAGGTCAAATTTGACTATCTTGTGCTACATGCCTGAAATATTATCCTCCACACACAGGACCTATGTGTTGCATTGACTACCAAATGGCTGGCTGAGGTTATGATCAGACTTGAGAAACACCCCCCTTCCTTCCTGCTTCTTTAGCTTCCTATACATTTGTGTGTTGTGGTCACGTGGCATATATTTTATGATAGTGGTTCATATGTTTTTTAACCATTTCATTTTTTGAGGGGGTGAATTAGACGTGGTACATTCATCTACACTCCTTGAGCAAGACACATCCCCCTTCTTTTATTGTGCCTTTCTCTGCCCCCCTTTCTTTTTTTTTAATTTTATGTGGGTACATCTTTGTTGGCAAAATGACCTTGCTGACCACATACTGATCAGGTTCATTTGTTCATATTTCTATGCTTCATTACCCTCTATGAAGGAGGACCCACAGTGCACTGCAGTGGCAGTCAAAAAACAGTAAGGGGACTGATGCCTTGTATTCGACAGAAGGATACCAATGCGCCAACATTCCCCTCAGAAAATTAATTTTTAAAAAATTAAGAGATCTGAATGATGGCAGGTGAAGATGGGACCACACGTCAGATGCATAGGAAATCAATCAGTTTTGGAGTACGCACTCAACAGAATGTAGAAGAAATATAGTAGTTTTATATTACAGTCTTTCATCCACAAAAACATACATGTTCTTTCCTCTCATTTTACCATCTGTTCTTTCAGGAACCCACAAATGACTAGATGAATAAACTCAACATATCCCCATTGGCCACATCGAATCCCAGTGGGCTGGATTCGATGTGGAGACACCACAGAGGGGGAACAAAAGGATCAATAATGGCCTTCCATCATCTGAACCCCAAAAAGGGGTTGACATTCATGAGGAGTAACTCAGAATCAGTTTCCTGGTATGACAGCAGCCTAACACAACCATTTGAAAATGACCCGCTTTGAGGGCCTGAGGCTGAGAAATACAACAAAGAGAAACAAAAATCCTGCAGAGGTTAATACTTCAGCCACAAAGCGCACAGGACCATCAAACATAATCTTCCACAGGCAATTAGCAAGCAGGACTGGGTGGGGCGGGTTGGGGGCAGGAAGGCAACCAATCTGCAGCATTTCTCCACATTGCTGGTCCAGGAAATCTTCTAGTCTCCATGGGAATCCTGAAGGGATACCCCACTGGGTCCAAATGTCAAAAATCACCAGGATTTTTAAAAAATTGCCAAGTACTTGTTACATCCCTAGATAGAAGCTCTGCTTAGTTGTGTTGTAAGAATATATGTATAGTAAAGTTTGCATGCTAAAACTGAAGTGTGTCAGCCAAGCCCTTTACTTTGTCATGTTTGCACATGATGGTGACAGTCTGAAGAGGGGCAGCATATTGAATCCACACAGCTTCTCCATGTGAGCCAGAATCTGCTTTCGTAGACAGAAACCAATTGAGGGGGTGGGACTAAGATGCTCCCTTTCATCAAGTGTGAATTACGTGTGCTCACAGTACCACAGAACAAGGTTTTATTAGCTGGTGAGAGATGTACAATTACCTGTGCAGTTAATACTCGGATGACTGCTATTTCTCTAGTAAATAGCAGTTCTGCCTCTATAACCCTGATCAGAATCTTGGTACTTGGCCTCAGTCACAATCTTGAAGTGGATCTGGGGGCCCATGAAGCCTAGCTGGATCACAAGGGAAGGTACTATTGGTGATACAGAAAGAGGTTCCATTTGAAACAACTGTGTGTGGCAGTGGGGTTGAGACCAGGGCCAGAGTAGGTGCAGAGAATTAAAGATTTCCTCTCACTCCATCTCGGTCCAGTTCTACCTCCCTTTCCAGAACAAATCCACTTATGGGCCAAAGGCCTCTTGGGATAAAAAGCCATCTAGAGTGGTCTTAGGACCAGATGGGTGGGATATAAATAAATAAATAAATAAATAAATAAATAAATAAATAAATAAATAAATTTACAGGGAGGTATAAAATACAATAAAATGAAAAATAAAAAGCATAAAACTGAGGTAGATGAAGCATCAGTAAAATAATAAACTCAAGCCACTGAAGCCATTTCAGAATATTTATAAATCCACTTATGGGCCAAAGACCATTTGATATAAAATGCTCTTGCCTGACCATTAGCAGAACGATCTTAAAGATGGTATTGGCTACCCCCAGCATGAAGTTCCTGACCAGTGGTATAGTGGAACTCAGGTGAAGCCCTGAGACCTTCAGAGTAACAAGGACTATGAAATTATGCACCAGATCCTGTCTCAGGGACTGTTCTTCCTCAGTTTAGCTATAATCCTCACAGTATAGGGAAGAGAAATGGATTTTTCCAGGATCAAAACATTGTTGCAAAATATTTCTGTAGTAATTTCAAGTATTTGAGAGTGGTTTGGCCTTGAGTAGGCAATGAAGAGTCATTAGCTTAACAAAAAATCTGCTCCTCATACAGCAACATGGACTGATCCACTTGACTGCATTTGGGGGTTCTCCTTTGAGAAGGAGGACTATAATGAACACTTGTGCTTCCCAATTTACCATAGTAGCAGTGTTCTTGATCCAAGTAGCCAAGTAACTCATTACATGATCAACATGTTTGTGTAAACCAGCTCTTGACAATATATGGCTGAACAAATTACCACTATATGTGAACATTATCATCACTCTTGTAATAACTTACACAAGTGAACAATGACATAGTTTGTATATTGTGGATTTTCTGAATTTTACAGCTGGTGTTGAGCCTGTCTTTCTCCCCATCCCATAATATGGACAATCAATATCAAGTGAAGGATAGATATACATGGGAGTATCGGGAGCAGCACAAGCAGAATATTCAGCCCACTGTCTGTAATACCACAAAACAGATCCTTTCTTAGACAACACAGTTCCATACATTACAACAGCAGGAATAAAATAGCGTCCTTGAGTTATAATCTGCCACCCAGACCAACAGTCACTCCTCCCTTTCATCTGGAAGCAGTTCAGAGGACTACATTTCAGTGCCCAGAAGCAGTAATGAGAAGCCCGAGTGTCTAACACATGCTAGATGCTTGTTTGTGGTTACTGTCGCTGGCTGAAAAAAATGAAATAAATAAAAATAGCAGCATACCTTTTGGCAAACGCTGCAATTTGCAATATGTAATCTTGACTTTTTTTAAAAAAAAATGTCTGTTTCCTTTTTCAGGTTTAATATTTAGTAACCAACAATTTAATGCCTGTGGCAAGGCTGAACAGCAACTCTTGTCCTTCAGAACACTTGTCCTTATGCACATGTGGGGTGGGGTCCTTCTCCCACATGAGAAACAGCACAAGCTTCTCCTGTTCTAAATGGTAGCGCTAGGCTCTTAGGCTAGAGGCTCATCACATGCTTTCCAGGAGATTTAAGGAAGCACTGCATCAGAAATCCAAACTGCCCCTTTTGGCCCTAGGGCCCATGGATATTCTGTCCCTCCAGATTTTGTGGCTTGCTTCTTTCTCTCTCTTGGAAAGCTAGAACTGGAATGCAATGTACAACCTAGAATTCTGCCCTGTTGGTGTGAGCTTAGGGCTTGCTTTGGTGCATCAACCAAAGTGGAATGCAGAGGATGGCAATCTTCATAACAATGAATATGCTGATTGATACGCTATTGTGATCTGCCAAGAAGTTGCTTCTGACATGGCAAACCCCAAGGTTTTTAAATGTGAAATGTGTAAAATGTTCAGGGAATGGTTTCATATGATCCATTCCAATGAGTTTTCATGGGCAAGGAGGGATTTGAAACTGGGTCTCATACACTCTAGTCCAGTGCTCTGTCAACTATATCATGTTGGCTCTCATATGTACAGATGCTATGTAGCACATTTGTACATAGGAGAGCCAGTGTGGTAGAGTGGATAGAGTATTCTGATCCTGGGGAAAACTAGGTGACAGTATACTTTAACCCACTGACCAAGACTGTGTCCAGGTGAACTGTATGTCTGCTCAGTATTCGATCCAGTGCTAAGTGGGTCTGGGGAATTTCAGGATTTCTGGCCTCCTTCCATATGGTTTTAAATATTTAAATCAGACTTAATGGTTTGAATGATTGGGAGGGATCTTTCTGGGCTGGTGTGGCTTTCAGTCTTTCCAGCACTAACCAACTGTTCCTTCCAGATTCTGAATTCAAAGAGAGTCCCACCTCTCTGATGAGTGTTTCTTTCCCTCCCTTTCGTTTTTTGGAAGTCAGGTTGTTTGTTTGTTGTTGATCTGTTCACAACTGCAAAGTGTACTTTACATTATGTGCATAGAAGCAGAAAAGCATTCTATAAGGCAAATCAAAACATAGGCATGCCCCAAACAAAAAATTACAAATATGAAACTCAACATTTGAAAGTCTGAACTTGCTCTGTGCCAAATTTGGGGACATTTGGGTAAAGGGTTTTTGAGTTGTGATTTTTTTTTAAAGTAACACTGTTTTACCCCCTAGAGAAGCAAGTGACCTTCAGCTACAGCTCTTTGGAAAAAAAGATGAAATACAACAATATGACAACATTTCCATACCTGAAAGAAAAATGTCTCTTTTTGCTGCTTTTTTGTTGTTTTTCTTAGCATGAAAGAGCCATGGCTCTAAATTAAACTTCTTAAATAGTTCTTTTAAAGCTTGAAAACCTCTGAAATCACTGTGGGGGTTTTTTGTTTGTTTTTCTTGTGATAACTTGGGAAGATCCTAAAGGATGGGGCTATTTGCATAGTATAGTATTCTGACCAATCAGAATGTGTCTGAAGTCAGCCCATAGGGCACTTTCACTTTTAACCCTGATATGGCCTTCAGTGTGAAAGAAAGCAT
Organism: Pogona vitticeps; assembly: GCF_051106095.1. Classification (NCBI taxonomy): domain Eukaryota; kingdom Metazoa; phylum Chordata; class Lepidosauria; order Squamata; family Agamidae; genus Pogona; species Pogona vitticeps. The sequence continues at coordinate 98,618,281 of NC_135786.1, forward strand.
TTAATTCCTTCCTGGCCACACATTTTTAGCTCCTGCCTATGGAGATATTTAAAAAGATATTTTTTAAAAAATACTATAAGCAGTTGCAGATCTCAGAAATCACATCAGCGCTACAGAAAATAGCATCTATCTATCTATCTATCTATCTATCTATCTATCTATCTATCTATCTATCTATCTATCTATCTATCTATCTATCTATCTATCTATCTATCTATCTATCTATCTATCTATCTATCTATTTATTTATTTATTTATTTATTTATTTGAAGAATGGAATCGAATGTCTTGGGCCAACTTTGCTGCAGGAATCGTCAGGTTTGCTTGGAGAGTCCAGTTCATATATTGGGGCAGGTTGCATCTAACATGAGCTCTGGCAGTTTTGTCTGGACATTAGTCTTCCTACTGTGTTAATGATATAGAATGATAAACCTCCGCACATGTCACAGTTCACATCTGTTATCACTGTAATCTTAACAAAACACTGCTGTAAAATTTCCATAAGAATTTTCTTGAAAATCACGTTCAGGAAGGAGTGAAGTGATGAAAGCTAGGGCTAGGCATAGCTGTCCTGTTTTGGTTGCAGGCCAGCTTGGAACTCATGAATGTATCCTTGTTCGGCACAAAGTAATTTATACCATAATTGACTTGACTGGTGCCCTGATTTTGAACTGGTTTGCAAATTTGTCAAATCAGTGCATTGGAAACCCAAATCACCTCCAACTCCCTTGATTTGGTAGTGATGTTTATGAGATATGGAAACATGACAGACCCTTTAAGAAGGTGTAAACCTGTCAAATTTCAGAGAGTTTGCTTCAAGGGCATGCAAAGCACTTTAAAAACTTGCTTTAAAGAACAAACACCTGAATAGTCTGAAGTGATTTGTGTCTCATCCAATTCAGTTTCTGATCTGGGTTGAAATCGGTTTGTAAATCTGGCTCATTTCATCTTGGAACCAGACCTCTTTATTCCACTTAAATTCAGGCCTCGGACAAAAATAGACTGATTCACTACAGAATTTTGAATTTGCCCAAACCCAGTTCACAATCCTAATGATCTGGAGAAGATGAACATTTAAGAGTGGGCAAATGTTTGAGTAGATAGGGGTTACTGTTTATCAAAATGGCAGAGTGGTCTTTGTGATTTTTTAAAAAAAATCTTTTTATAAACTAGATACATAGGTCAGTTCTTCTACTTGGTAGCTAGCTACTGGTCACTTTAAATTGTATTTGCCTGAAGGGCAGACATCTTTTACCTCAGTAACATCCTTGAGAATAAGGCTACATAATCAGATAGCATCACTCCCAGGGGAATTCTGAGGAGATTTAAAGCAAACAAACTGGCACTCAGCTGCTGAGTTCAACAGCATTGCTTTGTTCCTAGTTAAAGATAATAAACATTTGGGAAAGAGCACATGTCCTCTTCAATGGTAAACATTTTTCACCCCTAAAATGCTGTAATTTTCACAAGTCTCTACAAAAAGCAGCAGAAGTTGCTCTGCTCTTCAGTGAAGGCTGAGGTTCCAATGGAAAGTGGGTGGATAAATTTATGCAAAGATCCACTCAATAAAAATTAAAATATTTATGCATCCTCTTATTGAGTGAGGCAGTGTTATTGTGCCCATATTGAAAATGGAGAGGGGCTGCAGAGGAAGGGAAAAAAGGCTGGTTACTTGGATTAGGTGGTACCGCCATACTCCAAAGACCAAAAGGTTTAGCAACCAATGTGAGAGCAGTGATGCTCATCCAGTGAGACCATGTCCTCAGAGTTGAATGCATCAAGATTTCAGGGGAGCAGATACAGTTTATAAAAACACATCCAATATTGTTTTACATATATATATAATAAAACAATTTATTACCAAATTTGAAAAATGGGGTAGGGAGAACCCAATTCAATTGATTGGTTTTTTGGTATGTAACTTGTTGCATCAGCCAATGAATGAATGAATGAATGGATGGATGGATGGATGGATGGATGGATGGATGGATGGATGGATGGATGGATGGATGGATGGAAGGAAGGAAGGAAGGAAGGAAGGAAGGAAGGAAGGAAGGAAGGAAGGAAGGAAGGAAGGAAGGAAGGAAGGAAGGAAGGAAGGAAGGAAGGAAGGAAGGAAGGAAGGAAGGAAGGAAGGAAGAAAGAAAGAAAGAAAGAAAGAAAGAAAGAAAGAAAGAAAGAAAGAAAGAGATCTGTGAAGATACAAAGAGAGAGGGGGGGATAGATAAAATTTTCATGTCAATTTAGTAGTTCCTTGACTGAGATTTTGTCAGGATATTTCAAATTTCAGATAAAAGTAGCAGGAAGGCAGCTTTGAAGGAAGACATGAGATTTTTATGTTCATCAAAAGAGCCTGTGTCTTAAAACACACAAACACACACACACACACACACACACACACACACACACACACACACACACACACACACACACACACACACACACACACACACCCCAAAATGAGAAACACTGTTCCTGAGTTAAAAATACTTTTGAGATAGAATATTGTTTGCTGTGTTCCTGACACAGTTGCAAGCTTCTAAGTTCTACTATGTTTGCTGAGGCAGAATCACGTCTTTTCCAAATTATAGCTGTCTTGCTCTGTACCCATGTCATCTGAGATCAGAGTTTTCACCATCCCAGGTGTCTTTAGGAAATTTAAATAGTTTGCAGTCCTGTGCTTTAGAAGATTTACACTGGTCAAAGTCCAGAAGAATTTTAAGCATTGACTCAGACATACCCTAACTAATATTTTCACAGTTGGATAAACTGTGCCCCATGAACACACTGATAGTTCTTGTTTCAAATACGCCTTATTTTCTGTATTAACCAGATCCTGCTTATTCCTGAATGCCATCCTGGATGCCTGTGGCTTGCATGTTATACAGATATTTGCTGAGCCAAGTGTCAATGAAGCCTTTTTGATAAAACCAGGCACAAAAAAATAAAAATAAAAAATAAAAAAAGAAATTAGCCTGCTGCTAAATATCCACCCAAACAGATGAGAAGAGGAAAAGAAATTGCAATGAGGCCATTGCAAGCTTCATAGTATTTTTTTTTTTTTTAGGTGAACACTTCTAAACCATGGGACCTGTTACCATGATCTTTCTCCTTCTCTCCAGCAAGATGGCGAGTTATCTGTTTCTACCAAGAGGTGATTTGATTATGGGGAGTTACAGTTAAAACGACTAGGGAAAAGCACAACAAAAAAGTTTCCCATAGAAAAGCATAAAGGGAGAAAACAGGCAATTTGCCATGGAAAAATGCATTTATTTTATTTCCTTTGAGAAGTATGTATTCAAACTATTGTTTTTTCCTAACTACTCCCTAATTTATTTTAATTGTATTTTAATTGTATTGTAATTGTATTTTAATCATTTTATTTTTATTGTATTGAATTTTAATTATTGTAAGCCGCCCAGAGACCTCTGGGTAGAGTGGGCAGCATATAAATTGAATAAATAAATAAATAAATTTATATTGTGGTTATAGTTAGCGTGGTTGACAGGTTTCCTTTTTATTTCCTCATTAGAAATGAACAATGGACAATGGACTTGTGCATGCCCCCCACAACTTTTGTCAACCTTTTTATTACAGATATTATTCAACAATTCTGCAGTTCTTCTGTTCTATTCTGCTCTTGTCCAAAAGCTTGACGTTTTTGTTTCTGTCTTTTGCATAAGAGGACCATTTTGAGTGGCAGTTACATGGTGAAAATGCATGCTAGTTTGCCTTTCTAAAAACATCTTGGATAGGAATAATTTTTAGTGGAACATATCTGATCTGGGGATTTGTTTTGCATAGGAGAAAATTAAGTCAAGATCTGTCTGGGTAGGCTTATGAGAAACACACGGTAGTCTGCAGGATAAGTCTGTTTAAGAGACAGGTGTAAAGGGCACCCCACCTTCTTCTTTGTAATTAGCCATGATATTAGTCGATAGCCAGCTAGATCTAGTTGGGGGAAACTGGTCTACTTTGGGAAGCCAAGGTATTATGTTGCTGTTGGGTGTTTGTTCATATTATGTATTCCTTTCTTTTTTTAAAAAAAAATGATTAGTTTATTTAGTGAAGACAGACTTTCTTTTTGCAACCTTGATGTCTATTTGTTCCTACTTTTCAAAAAGCAGGGAAATTCCCAAAAGAAGAGAAACAATCATTTTTTCTGGACTGTGCCCCACACTCATTTTTAAATGCATGCAGTAAAACGCAGTGCTTTACGAGGGGGGAAATTGTTCATAAAGGTGAAAGAGAAATAGGGAGGAAAGATTGAGAAAAAGAATTGTGGAAAAACGATAGAAAAAAAATTGGGTCTTTTGAACACAACAATTTTCACATACTTCCGTGTATATTTTAAGAAGGAGTGAAGTAGATCTCTTTGGAATTATTTGTCTCTGTTTTTAAAAAATGCACATCTTTCTTTTTTATATCATAGAATTGCTATCCTTGAATGGCAAAGCCCATGCAAGGCTAGACTTAAAAAAAGACTGTATGGGAATACAATCCCCATATTTGCCTGTCCTGTCATTCTGAAAGCCACAAACATTATGAAGGAGAAAACATCTCTGTTCATCTTCTAACCCCAAAGAAACGTGCCTAAGCTAGTATCATAATACCACTAATTAGGGGTTCTTCCCATGTGCTGAATTGTATAAAATGAGCAAACATTTCTTTTGACCAAAGCGACCAAAAATGCACCAGATTTAAACTACACAGATCTATATTTATTTTATTTCTGTCAGCCTTTCCAAACATGTTCAAGGTGGCTAATAAAAAGTATTTATTATTTATATTGAATGTTTATATTGTTTATTGTTTAAATGTGAGATACTGTTTTATTGAATTTTCATATACTGTGTGAAATATTTTAGGACCCCTTGGGTTGAAAGGGATGAAAAAAAAAATAACTTGCTTGGAGGCCAATCCTAGCCTCTCTAGCTGGGAAAAGAAGCCAGCAACAAGCCAAAATTGTACATTCAGGCGAGAGATGGGCACAAATTAAAAACATGGTGATGGATCACAATTGGTAATTCAGCAAGGTCAATGAATCATGAATCACAAATTTCTGAAATTTTTTTTTGACAAATCAGTGAAGCAATTTGTTGATTCATCTTGTTCAAAACCCTATAAAATGCACGCGCGCCCCCACCACCAAGAGGAACCTTTACAAACCCTGAAAATTTGGTTGTAGTTTGGATTTCAGAAGTCTGTGTTATACATTCACAAAGAAGCCCCCCCCCCCGAAAAGTTCCTCCAGGCATCTAGAGACACCAAAATCACAGAAAAACTTCTACAGACTCTCTTCTACAATCTCACCATGTTTGGTGAAGACTGGGTTTCAGTCATCCGAGTTATACACCCACAAATGTGGTCTCCCCCCCACCAAGAAAGTGCCTTTAGCAGCTGACCTTGCAGCGGTGCTGGAATTTTCCCCAAGCCAGGGCTTGTAGAGGAGAGTCAGGGGAAGTTTCTCTGCAATTTTGGTGTCTCTAGGACCTGGGATGGGGGGGGCCATTTTATAGCCCAACAAATCAAAAATAATTAACATTCATCAATTTATATTCATGGGAGGTATCAATTCTGACTAATATGATGTGATTTTCGATGAATGTTGCAATTCAGTTTCTAATTCACGCCCATCTCTAGTTCAGGCATCAAGACAAGCCATGCTTTAAACAACTCAAAAAATTGTGGGTTTTGATAGGCTAATTAAAAAGAGGTATTAGTAGAGTTGGGTTAGTGGATCATAGCAATCCCTACTATATCTTGTTGTGTCCTGAAAATATGGTTGTAGTACACCTCCTTATTGAAGAGTCCCATGCTTATAACCATGATGACCTGTTGTCAGTCCTGCTTTCTGATTTCACATATACAGCTTCCCTACATATTCATGGACACCTAATGTGACTGAATCTGTTCAAAAGCCTATCAGATTCTTTATTTTCCCTTTTCTACCATAAAGCACATATTCGGGATATGCAATTAAACTAAGTATTTAGCCTAGTAGGAAAATACTCATGTTGTCCTCAGAACATTTTGTTTTGAGCACCATCTGAAGGACAATTCGGATTGTGCCCTAATTGAAGGACAGCAACACCCATGCACAGGTTTCCATGTGGTTTTTCTCTCCCGCTCATCATGTGTACACACATGTACACACTCAGGCAGAGTCATGATAAGAACTGGGGCCTCTCAGAGCATGCCTGCACTGGCTCTTTTTAAGCAAGCTGGAGTAGGTTAAATAGGGTTACTTGGGGTTTGGCATGCAATCCTCACAACCAAATGGCATATTGGAGCTCAAGTGAACCTATTTGGTCCAGGTCTTTCAGATATTGTGAAGTGGCTTAATACATTAGCCACTTCAGGATACTGACAAGTTGAACAATTCCTCTGCTCCACGGTGTAGGAGCTAGGAAGTGAATTTTTTAAAAGATTCTGGCAGACTATCATTGATGCACTGCATCACTTAAAAACAAAGAAAAAGATCATGTTTTCTTTGTTTTCTCCTTGAAGACTGGTTAAGAATCTGATCACACAGATGTTAGTTATCTTATTGACAATACTAAATCCAAGAAGGAGTGGGAGTTTCAGATTATCTTGAACACAAATACAATAATTCTTATTTCTGGGAGATCTATGTACCTTACAGGAAACTTGCAAATACATGGGAGAAAGTCCTAAATAAGCAAGCTTTGAGGCTTAACAAGGCCAAACTCTGCTCTGCCCTGATGATAGCTGGAAACATTCTTTCTGAGCAGGAGACCTGGGCAGAGCTTGGCCTAGCTAAATCTCAAAGCCATCTTGTTGTTATGTGCTGTCAAGTCATTTTAGACTTATGGCCACCCTATGAATCTCCAAACTAAGGCTGTCCTTAACAGCCCTACTCAGCTCTTGTAAACTTAAGCCTGTGGACCTCTTTAGATAATCAGTCCATCTCGTATTTGATCTTCCTCTTTTCCTTCAACCTTTTCCAGCATCACTGTCTTTTTTGGAGAATCTTGCCTTTCTATTAATGATGTGTCCAAAGTAAGACAACCTAAGTTTCAACATTTTTGTCTCCAGAGATCGTTCAGGCTTGATTTGATCTAGGACCACATGTTCATTTTTCTGACAGTCCAGGGTGCCCACAAAGCTCTCCTCCAGCAGCACATTTCAAACAAATCTCTCTCTTTTTTCTTACAGCTTTCTTAACGGTCCAGTTTTCACACCCATACATGGTGATCAGAAATACAAGAGTGTGGACGACTGTGTTCTTGGTCCCCAAATGACATATTCTAACACTCCTTCACTACTGCCCTTCTGAGTCTCCGTCTTCTGATTTCTTGGCTACAATCTCCATTTGGATTGATTGATGACTGACTGGCGGTATACAGAGCCTTTTAATTTAGGCCTTTCTCTCAGGTGTATCACGTTGAGATCTTTGTCAGGTGCATGCAAGATAGTCCAGTTTATAAATGAGAGACAAAGTCTCAGGATGTAGAAAATCGAATCAAGCTCTTTATTCTGTATTCCTTAAAAGCTTTGGCTCAACACGTTTGGGCCAAGCCTTCTTCAGGAGCTAAGCATAATACAAAACTACATGTTAGATATTGAATCATTCACATTTTCTTTTGAACACACACACACACACACACACACACACACACACACACACACACACACACACACACACACACACACACACACACACACACACACACACACACACACACACACACACACACACACACACACACACACACACACACACACCCCTCTGGCTTGGGACTCTCAAGTTTATATAAATACATGCATTTATTTCTGAGTACATTAGGCATGATAAAATATATTAGACAGAATATCAAAAACGTACCGAGCTTCTTTATATTCTCTGCACCTTTCATTGGTCTATATCAGATCCAAAACTAATTGAAAGTGTTCAAAAATGGAGGCACTGAGAAATGAGGCATTTGTACACAGCTGTGCGGTGTGGCGAGATAACCAGCCCAGCAGTGTTATCACAATAAAGGGAGAAAGTCTATTTCTTCGTTTAACCCATGAAGTACTAGGGTGTTCAATTTCAGGATCCAGTCAATTTAGTAAAGGCTTTTCACAGTTCCCAGGAACTCTGTCCACAGCCCAGAACACCAGATCTTTTATTGTATGGTTCCTTTCTGTAAAATGGGCACCTTATAGCACGTAACCAACTGTACATAGGAAAAACCTCTAGACCTCTTAAAGTACGAATAGGTGAACACCTTAGTAATTTAAGAAATAAATGACTAGGCAGTCCTCTAGTTGGCCATTTTACAGAAATGAACCATATAAAGTTAAGAGTCTCAAGCCAGGTGTATATATAAATATTTTTCAAAAGAAAATGTGAATATTAGATTCAATATATAATGTGTGGTTTTGTGTTATGCTTAGCTCCTGAAGAAAGCTTAGCCGAAACCCGTTGAGCCACAGCTTTTTAACAACCCATTTAAAGAATACAGAATAAAGAGCTTGATTCGATTTTCTACATCCTGAGACTTCGTCTCTCATTTATAATCTGGAATTCTGTGGATGTACCAGTTCTTTTTGTTTGGCTTGTAAGGTAGTTAGGGCTCACAGAAGTGAGAATTATGGTATTTGTGGTCCAGAAAATCTCATCCTTATTTTGCTCCCCTCCCATAGATATGGCTGTGTAAGAAACTGCATTATCATCAAGGGACTCCGTGTTCTATAAATAAATCCTCTGTCATTACCTACTCAGGAATTATCATTACTTTAGATCTATAGCTGGACTCCCCTCTTTCTGCTGTTACTTTTCTCATATGAAGAGCAACATGTCCAAAGAACAGAAACTTCTGTGTGCATGCAGACTTTGGATTTTAATTGACAATTCTAATTTTCCAACATTCTTACTCATATTCAGAGCCTACTCACAAGTACACTTATTGGTCTCCACTTAGAGTAACTGATGACAGAGAGGGGAGAGGCTGCTCATTCCTCTTTGTGTTGAGAACAACCAGGTAAATAATGAGGTAAATAATGACCAAATTGGGTTTTTGACAAAATAGAAAGATGCTTTCAACAAATGTAGAAACATCTCACTAAGCAAGATAACTGGTTCTGCATTTAGAAGGTTCTGATGTGAAGGCAGGAATAGGTGATAGTTTGCCTCAATCTGCATTTGGCGCCTCAGCATCCCAATTTTCTCTGATTTGTTGGTTTGGAAGACAGCATGCCTTTGTTTGCATGCCTGAGGTCTCAGGCAAGTAGCACTGAAACAGTTGTTGTGGGTGTTTTCGGGCTCTTTGGCCGTGTTCTGAAGGTTGTTCTTCCTAATGTTTTGCCAGTCTCTGTGGCCGGCATCTTCAGAGTGCTGGCCTCTGAAGATGCCGGCCACAGAGACTGGCGAAACATCAGGAAGAACAACCTTCAGAACACAGCCAAAGAGCCCGAAAAACCCACAACAACAATTAGATCCCGGCCGTGAAAGCCTTCGTGAATACATAGCAATGAAACATTTGTGTTGACTGGAGGAACAGTGGTATAAAAGGAGGAAATTCACTTTTTCCTTGGTTGGTAATCTGACACTATGGAGGGAAGATCAGTTATATGCAGGACTTGGAACTACATGTCCCCGCATTCTCCAGCCACTGTGGGCATGGGCAGCTAAAGGATTCATGTAACTGTAGTCCAAAATAATAACTTTTCCAAGCACTAGTCATATGTCAATCTTTCATCTTCATCACCCAGTTCCCAGCCATAACCATAATGATGGCAGCAAGTTTCAGGCTGTACAGAGGAGTAATGAGTACATTTGTGCTGAAAATAATGTCAAAATTCTTATCAGATAGACTTTTTAAAAGTACATCATTTCATGCTGATGGAAAAAGTTCCGGGCCTCTGGGTGGGATGGGGGAGTGCAACAAGCAATTTTCATTCTAGTTATTTGAAAAATCTTGATCTAACATGTTTCTTCTTACAGCAGAAAATCCCAACACAGAGACACAGCCTTTTCTTTTTTTTGCCAGTTTAGAAGAAGAAGAAAATTAGAAGGGATTCAGGCATTCCCGCTGGGCAGGAAATCCATTTTGATCTACCCTACAAACAGGTCTTTTCAGAGAATGGAGCCAAAATCAAATGATCTACATACCCAGAAAAAGCCCACAAATGACTATAAGTAAGCAGCAAATGAATGGTATTTAAAAAAAGGAATTGCTGGAGTTTCTTGTTGTCTCAGCAAAATCCTGAAAATCTTCACTGTGTGCTGTACTTTTTTGTATGCATGTGGGGTGTGTGTGTGTGTGTGTGTGTGTGTGTGTGTGTGTGTGTGTGTGTGTGTGTGTGTGTGTGTGTGTGTGTGTGTGTGTGTGTGTGTGTGTGTGTGTGTGAGAGAGAGAGAGAGAGAGAGAGAGAGAGAGAAAGAGAAAGAGAGAGAGAGAGAGAGTTCTCAATGTGGAATAAAGTGAGATTGCTGAAACATTGAATTGTATTGACTTGAGAGCTCAATACGCCTGAGGAGAAATAGTGAATTTTGTGAAAAATACCTCAAACCCTATGGGCTAAATCCGATTGTTAGTCCCAGCTACTAAAGACCCAATGGGATTTTGGTCTGTCAATACTTGCACATTTCCCATTGATCCAACAGAATTATTGTAGTTTGATGCTATCTTGTTATCTCAGGTACATTTTCTTTAGAGTAGTAGGCAAGTACAGTAAAATAAATATTCAGAACTCAGGTCAGCAACTGATATTCCATTAGACTTTTCTGAGGATTTAATAGACCCTTTTTGTCAAATTTGATGGGCTCTTAAACGTTTCTATTTAAAAGTCAATATAGTGCCCTCTTTTTTTTTGGTCACACTGGATGTAAAATCATTCAGCATAAAAACGGCCCAAAAAGCATATAATTCATAATGCTTCTGCATTTTCTTCTCAAAGTATTTGCAGATGTTCTTTCCTGTTACAGCTTTTATTTGCCTTGTTCCCATAATTTAATCTTCAACGTTGACTAATAAGTAGTATGGTGACAAAGAATTCAGAAATGGACCAAAATCTGCAAATAGTTTCCATCGTATTTTTCAGAACAATCAATGTCTCGATAGTTTTCTCAGCAATGACTTTCACTTGTTATGATGACATTTGAAAGAAGTTCAGACATAACACATTCCTTCGCTGTTCCACAAAATAAGTATATTTCATAATTGCTGACCAGGGATAAAGGCAGTCAGCTCTGTACAAGAAGCATAGCTCAGCCCTTCTTCAAATACTTCCTGTGGTGGTGATAGTCAACCATGTAACAGAGTAGAAAATACATGTACCTGCCTTTTCATTGCATCTAAAGAGGTGTATGAGGTAAGCATTCCACTCACTGGACTATTTACAAAATTGTGTGCATTTAAAAAAAATAAAAAATAAAAGGGGAAGCTTGGAAATGTTCACTGATGTGCTAACTTGTTAACACTAAGGAGTTAAGGAGTACCAATTTATTGGTTGCTTCATTAATTCATTAATTTTCTGGATGTCAAAAACATCACCCTAAATTGTTGAAGATAGCTGTAATGGATTAACATGATGAGAAATTACAAAGTATAGTGGTGCCTCCACTTACGAACGTCCCTGCTTATGACCATTTTGAGTTATGACCAGCTCCAGCCGCAAAATTTTGCTTCTACTTGTGACCGGAGCTTCCACTTATGAACAGAAAAAGGCAGGGGGGAAAGGGGGGAAATACAAATTGCTAACTGTAGGTGGTGACGAGGCTGTTTCTTTGGAGCTTTTTTGCCCCAACAGTTAGAGAGTGTGTGCTGTCCTCGTAGGCTTGGGACTGCCTCCTTCTGCTTCCGAGAGCATGTGTGTGTGTGTGTGTGTTTGCAGGGAGGCTTCGGGCTGCCTTGTAAGGTAAGGTGCTGTTTTCTGCTTTTTAAAAACTGTTCTGGGTGTTTTTGCAGCGTGGTTTTGAGCTGGGGGTTATGTTTCTGTGCTGTGATGGGTCTTCAGGGGTTTGTTTGTTTTTTGTTTTTTTCCCCCATTTCCGATGGGTCTTGGGGGGTTTGGTTGCTTTTTTAGGGGGTTCCCCCATTTCTGAAGGGTCCTGCATGCTTCCCTTGCTTTTCCTTTGTTCTCTTTGCATTTCTGACCTGTCCCCTTTGTTCTCTGTTTATTTCTGATCTGCTCTGTTTGTTTTCTGTGCCTTTCCAATGGGTCTTGCACGCTTGCTTCCTTTTCTCCCCCCCTTCAGCCGGAAGGGATTAATCATGTTTCCAATGAGTCTTGCAGTGATTTTTTTGGTGATTTTTTTTCCTTTGGCCAGAACGGATTAATTGCATTTCAGTGCATTACTATGGGAAATGGTGCTTTGAGACAGAGCTTCGTCACGGTGGAGCCAGCAGCTTCCAAGAATAGTTCCCAGGAAAAGCTGGAACCATCTGGTCTGGGGTCCCTCTAGAAATGGGGGATCCAACGGGGAGACTAGGAGACGTCTCTCTGAAGCAGTCGGTGAGCATCAGAAGGAAGCAGATTGGGCAACAACCTGATATTTCTCCCTCTGAAATTCACCCGAGCACAGATCGGATGCAGAGAGCTGTGAGCAATTCCACCCCCATCCCCTGAGGAGAGCAGAACAAGTAATATGGCGTTGAAAATATACAATAACAAAGTAAGTTGAAGCCTTTGATTTATGAACAACCCCATTAAGATGAAAAATAAATTTGAGTGAAAATGCTTGGCCAAAAGAAGATAAGGAGTGGCAAGTTTTGCTTACCAGCCTGCTTCTTCAAAAACGAAACTGATTCTTAAACAGCAAGCTGGTTCAAGGCCGAAGTGAGATGGAAAAATCTTTTGTTTCTGGAAAAAAATCCCAGAGTGAAATACCACTGGTCAGGCTTTAAGAGGCTGAAACTTTGTGAATGCTGTTTAGCCTGGATCTTTCTTTCTAGATTGTGTGGGACTTTGATAACAGAAGCTTGCTGGGTTTCTGGAGAAGAAGGAATAAGCTTTTGGAAGCAAGAAAACGGGACTGTGAACCATCAGCGAGAAGACACAACCAACTAGACTGAGGGGCTAGGAAAACCAGGACTGGAGTTTGATGAATTATAAGGATATCTACTGGAGAGATTGACCCCCTATGCCTGCTGTTTAGTCTGGATTCTTTTTGGCTGGACTGTGTGGGACTCTGATAATATTGCCACGGTTGTAATTTAAATTGTTGGGCTAAAAGTTGATTTATATACTATATGTGTAAGGATGGGAGGAAGTACCTAGGGGAGGTTTATGATTGTGGGTTTGGTTTGTTGGTAGTGGAAACTTTGGAAAGATATTGGAGGGTTGGCGACTTTGGTTAAGGATATAGTATTATTTATACAGACCCTAATCATTGGAAATATTGAAATGGCCTCCGAAAAATTAAAATGTCAAATGTTGGGGACCTTGTCTGCCCAAACTCAAAATTTGGGAATAGGGGCACAAAAATCAGATAAGGAATGGAGGCTAACATGAACAAGATAATAACAGGATTTCAGCAGGTAAATGAGAGTCTCAGCCAGATGGAAGATCTGATGAAAGAGAAGTTATCAGATGTTAAACAACAGTTAAATGAAACTGTACAAACTCCAGAACTGCTTTTATTGAGTGCGATGCCAGGTAACATAGATGGGATAAAGAGTTACCCAGTGAGCGATTTAGCTACCGCAGTCAGAAAATGTTATGTTAAAAATTGATTTACTGTGCTGGATTCATCCTTCTCTTCTAAAAATAAGAAGAAAAAAAGAGAGAGAAAAACAAGAGGAGTGTACTGAGAAAATACGGGAAGTGACAGAAATGGATACTTTTTCAGGCATTCTGAATGACTGTCCAAGGCAGAAGGAAATTGAACAAGAGGATGTATTTTACAAATGGTCTCAGTTTCCTGATAGTGTTGGAGTTAACTTAGATTTAAACTAAAACATAACTGTAAATTGATAGCTGGAGGGTAACCAAATAGTTTTTTAAAAAGCAGAAAATTGATTTTTATTGAAATATGAATAGATTGGATGATTGTATACTTTGTGTTCTCCTATCCTTCAAATCTTTTCCCTCCACACTCCTTTTTACCTTCTGTATTCCCTACCCTATTCCTAGTAGTTAAAGAATAAATAATTATAGAAAAAAAAAGGAAATGGTGCTTCAACTTACAACCATTTCAAATTACAGTATGTCCATCTTCTGGAACAGATTATTGTCATAAGTGGAGGCACCCCTGTAATAGTGTCTTGCCTTCTAAGAATCAAAACAGCAACACTTCATTACTGCAAAATAGTACCAAATGATGTGTTAACAGGACATGCTATAGGCCAGAGGAGGAAATGGCAGCTACCTGCAGATCCTGCCTGGAGGACTTCCACTCTCACATGGAAGGAGGCAAACACAATTCGACTGCCTCAGGCAGCTGGAAGCTGAGGTGTGGCCCATCCAATGCATGACCTCCTCGTCCCATAATGGAAGACAAGGGTGTGTGTTTGGGTGGGTGGGGTTTAAGCCTTCAGAGACCTGCATGGAGAAAGTGAAGTAACCACACCCCAACTTCAGACTTAAAGACTTCCCAAGAGTAGGGTGGCTGGGGAGGACTAAAAGAGGATTTATACAGTTAAAATAGTAAGTTGTAATTATTGGTAATTATCCTGTTGGTTTGGTTATTGAAGTAACACTGCAAAAGAAGCTTTGGCTTTGACCCTTATGTCTGAACCAATTGGTCCATTTGACATCCCCTTCCCCATGGAGGTCTTGGAGACATGTACATCCATGAAGTCTATTCCAGCATATGGGGACCATCCCATGGTTTTCCAGCCAATCTGTCCTTCTGGTGGCATTTTGGGATGGTGCTGTTTGCCCAAGGCTACAAAGGTGGCAAGGCAGGCATCTCATCAGCCACACATATAAATATCCTCTTTCCATGTCTGGTGTTGGGGAGGTGTTCCAGCCTCCTCACCAACTTGTGCCAGCCTTTTGTTTCCCCTGCTATCTATATATACTATATATATATAAAGTGAATATCCATTTAGCACATAGCTGTAATCTACATCCTTGATCTCTGATGTGGTACCATAATTATCTGGGCCTCACTCCTGAAGAAAATGAGCTGTACCAAGAAGGAGATTGACTGGCTGACTGCTTGCTTTGGGGAGGATTGTGAATTTTATCCTTGCTTCTACAGTGTTGTCAAATAAAGACAAGATCCAGGGTGAGTAGGAAAAGAAGGGAGAATGAGAAATCAAGAGAAAATTCATTGGCAGGCATCCTCACTCCACTTGTTTGAGGCATCTCGTCATCCCTCTTGTCCAGTGTATGGCTTTTTTTCTTGCCTTATAGGAGAATGTTAACAGTAAGTGGTGCAGTAAACCTCTGGCTGTACATTCCAGATGAGTCTCAGTGACATCTGGCTTTCAGCCCTGGATCAGCAACCATGCTGAATCTGGGAGTCTGTTGTCCAAAAAACATAAATTTTCCAAGCTTAGTGTTGGGGTCCAGCATGTACCTTGAATTGTGTGTAGACATGATGAGAGTTAGTACTGGCATGACCCTTTTTTTCCCTATATTTAATTTCTTGACTCTGTAATTGTGGGACTTGACAGGAAGTAGTCTGTCGGTTTCTTGAGATGTTCTATGCATACATTTCCTAGGGATGAATTCATTACTCTGTTTGGTAATGGGTTTTCTGATTTGGCAAGGCCAGAGACTCCTGAAAAAATTAAAAGAGACTCTTTTATCGTTAGCGCTGTCAGCATTTCATTTTGTTGTCACTGTTGTCCACTGCTACAGGGAAGTCTTTGGGTCAGAGTCCCAAGTCTAAGTCCAAGTCTTTGGTATCAAGTCCCAAGTCCCAAGTCTGAGTCCCTATTGAAAATAAGGGTTTTTTCTGCCCCCAAAAAAGAGAGGGGTTGGGTGGATTCCTAGTCATGAGTCGGGTCTGAGTCTTTGGAAGTGGGGGAACTGGAATCGAGTCACTGGTGCAACTCAAGTTTGACTTGATAATGAGTCCTGCAACCCATTAGAGCCTCCATCCCTGAGTACAGGCAACACAAATGGCATCAGCAAATTTCTATATCAACAGATTGGCCTCCATCTTATGTGACAGCTATACTTTCACATCCACATTTGCCTCTCTGTCCATGAAAAATCATGGGAATTATGCTTCAACAACATCCAGCGTCTGGGCCACAGCCCTTTAATGAAAACATTTTCACTCCAGAATATCTTTCTGCTGTTTGGTGGGAGGCATTGTCAGTGCCTCGATTGTGTTAATCTGTGCAGAGGTATCATCTGTGGATAGTACTGTTCAGAGAAACGTATAAACACATGTGTCAACTCTACACCTTCAATGAAAATAGGCATACGGTTGTTCTACCTCCTACCCTGACAGGCTTTGCTTTTCAATCCCACCTCGGTGTCAACATTTTTTATTTGCAATGGCAAGCTCAGGTGAGGGTGTCTGAACCAGGCCTAATGTTTTATGAAAGCCCTTTGCTACATTTCCCTTCCACTCATCCTTATTAATACCAGTGACAAATTATGTGCTGAAATAGGACATATGTTTAGAATTTTCTGCTCATATATTAATAACTTTGCCGTCCCATTCTTGAGGCTCACCCCAAACGCTGCTATCAAGTTTCTCCTTTATTAGAAATCTTCTAGCCAGTGCTGCCTCTCTGCTCTGCCTCTCCTCTTCTGCAGTACCGAAAATGAGAATTCCCAGTCAAGCACTGAGTTCAACAGGACTGACTTCATTATATGTCTACTTAGAACGATAGACTCTTTGTAACAGAACTTTGCAGCTCTGGTCATAAATCACAGATTCAGTGCATCATCCTTGATCAAAATCATATGAAGGCCTGGTTTTTAATTCCTGTATCTCCTCTCCAGACTGGGAGATGAACCGCAGAGGAACTATGACTATTTCTGCTATTAGTTATTAATGTAGATAGCAGCCAGAACCTGCAGCAGGGTGAGGAAACTTTGAAGCTTCCAGATAACTTGGAGTACAACTCCTATCATGCTTGCTGGGGCTCTTGTGAGTTGAAGTCCAAAATCTCTGGAGCACCAATGACTCTCACTCTGCTAGTCTTAAGAACACCAATAATCTCTGGCAATGATTTTTGTCGTTATCTAGATGCTGTCGCTGGATCCTAGATAATACACTAAGCAGATGTGATGGCAAATTGCACTATATCGATGTGTTTGTGCGCACATTGATATTCTGGAGAGAGCCCAGAGGATTCAGAATTCACTTTTTCTCTGCATAGAACTTGTTACCTTTGCAATTTCAAATAAATTAGCACAGACCATAGCCCTGCTTGTGTGTTTAGAATAACATTATAAAATGATAGAAGATTCTTGACAGTTCAAGAAAATGGAACAACTTTTGATTTTCTCCATGGTGGAAAGCAAGAGAAGTGACCTAACTCTGGGTATATAAGCCACATGATCTGACCGAGAAATCCCCCTTTCCCAGGAGGTAGGCAAGGCTGGGCGTTATTAACAAGCAGTCCCTTGTTCTTTTTATTTTTGAGCATAGAGATCCTATTGAGTTTGCTGCAGAAAAGTTTTTCTTCCTCTGTTTTTGAGTTGGACCACATCTGCCCCGACTTGCAAATCATAAACCTCAATGAAGCCTTACTTCAGAAGGTTGTTTAGGGATAAGGAATGTTTCAGATCTGTTGACTTTCATTAGAGGGGTGTGTGTGTGTGTGTGTGTGTGTGTGTGTGTGAAAGAGAGAGAGAGAGAGAGAGAGAGTAATGCCCTTCTTTATGCCCTAAATAGGAAAGCTGCTGTTTTCTTCCTTTGGCTGTTAAGCCTGCCCAAAGTTATAACTCACAGAATCCTGAAGTATTTTAGCTGCAGCTTCAAGAATAGTGGTTCCCAAGGATTTCTGGGAGTTGCAGTCCAAGAACATCTGGGGACCGAAGGTTGAGAACCACTGTTCTAGATTATTTAACAAACTAAGAAGACTATGTAGGTTACCGTGTATCCTCATGATCTGTTGTAGATAGTTTCAGACTTTGATTCCATGTAGTCAAACTCATTATGTAACCTTGGGTGGGTCACAGGTTACTTTACCTCACAGGATTGTGGGAAGAAGATGAGATAATTAATTAACCTTGCGTATTTCATTCAGAGCTCTCTGGGGGGAAAATGGAATATAAATGTTAGTGAGAGAGAGAGATTGTGATCCAAGTACATGCTGACCATCTAGCAGTAAAGATTTGACATTTTCTTTTCCTACCCACAGAAGAGGACTTGCACACCAGAATAGAAAGGCACAGAAGTCACAGCAATTCAATCTATAGGGATCAGAAGAGAGGCTGAATTATTATAGTAAGACTTTGAGGATTGAGTGAGAGCAAGCAGCGACGGCCCTTTGGAACTGTAAGTTACGATTCATGTACTATTTCATCTTGAAGTAGAGATACCATTTAGTGAGACAAAGAAATTGGAGACACTGAGCCTGTTCTCATGACAGAATAGGTTGGGAACACAGAACACAACCTCATACCCGTAGGTGGAATACATGTGGAACAGGGTGTTACCTGCCTCAAATTTTGGGGTGAAGCACCCTGCAGCACTTGATCCATGAGCTGGCTCTGCTTATATCACGTCAGACCATTGGTCCATCCAGCTCAATGTAAGCTTACACTACTGGCAGTGCTTCTCCAGAGTTTCAAAGGGGGCGGTCTTTTCTGTCCCCATTTGGTGGTGTCAGGGGTCGAACCTGGGATCTTCTGTATGCAAGGCTTCCACTTTGCCACTGAGCTATGGCCATTTCCATTTTGGTTATTTGTAGAATGCTACTTGTTAATTGGCAGCGGAAGACAGGAGGGCCTGCCGTGCTCTGGTTTATGGGGTCATGAAGAGTCAGACACAACTTAATGACTAAACAACAACAACAATTGTTAATCAGGTCCTACTTTTACGGTACAAGGGTACACTGGACAAAAGGCATGGGTTGGACTGGGCTGCCAACACATGGCTATAGTTGAACCAGTTTTTTAAAAAGCAGGTGTTTGTGTCCATCTTGTGCAGTGGAGCTGTAGAATAAGAAGTATGTGTAGTTAATATAAAGCACTCCACCCGTGTGAACATATGCCTAATACATCAGCCATTTCATGTCCCCTGTCAGCTACAATCTTGAATTAGGCATTAGAGTACTCCGGCAGAGAAAAAGCTAAAATGTGCTCCAAGATAGTCTTTAACTCTTGACCTAACTTACACTCTTCTTGCTTTGAGTAACCTAGTTTGCACTGCCCAGGGCTATATGAAGCCATTTTAAGCTTGAGCAGTTTTCAGTTCAAGATTAGCTAAAATTATTCCCATTTCCTGAATAGACTTTCACTGCTTGGATGGATATTCTGACTTGTCTTGACAAAGAGGGCTTGCAGCTAAATGGGGCTGCAGTGAAAGAATGAAGCCTTCATTTGTGGCATGCATCTTTCTGGCAAAGACAGCGACAACGATGACAACAGCAACAAACAACAAAACTCCGTTATCACCACAAATAGGAAATGAAGATTTGAGCGGCTGGAACGTATAACCATACAGACAGACAGGAAAGGAGTTTAAGTCTTATTTTTCTTAGCCTGAAGTTGAAACAGGCACTGACAGCATCAGTATTCTCTGAGGGACAACTTTGTTCCTCTAGAATACAACAGCTAATTTGTTGCACCTCTTTTCAAACTGCAAAAACTTATTAGCAAAAATACATTAATGGGACTTCCTGATTTGCCACCAAAATGAGGAGAGGAGAAAAAAATGTGTAAAGAAAGCATTTTCTGCTAGTTCTCATGGCATTAGGTGATTTGCCTGTACATTTTAGCAAAGAGTTTTCAAGGTGTTTTGGAGTGATCTGCTAAAAACAGCCTTGTCACTGAAGAGCTCTGTGTTACCTACCTATGAGGTAACAGCAGGTATGGGGCTACTGAGCAGAACCCCAAGTCCATGCTTCCTCAGAAATGTCTATTGTGGGAGAATGCAATTAATCCACTTGAATATAATGGGAAATATTCCCATTTAGGATGTGCAATTTCTCCTGTTTCATGTGCAAGACAGCCCACTGCAGACAGAATAGAAACTATGAAGGACATATTTTGAGAGTAAGGAAATAACATATTAAGATTATCTGTTTAATATTAAATCCATTAGTGTGGAAACTGCTCCTAAAAATCTAAAAAGAACAAAAGTTTTAATCAACAGAACTATTAGTGTTTCATGCCCTCTATAGAAAGGTCATGTCTCCATCCTCTAAAGGTAAAGATAGTCTAGGTTTAATGTGATAATCAGAGCTGGAATATAATAGAGAGATGATAAAACTTAATATAGCTCAGACTGTATAATATTTGCCAAGGTTTATGGGAGTCGTGGTCCAAAGCCGTTGGGATTTTTACAAATGGGAACCCTTCCTCTATCAACAGTCAACTGGCCACTCCCAGCAGGATTTTTTAAAAATGCAACACTGTAACAAACTTACACTGCTGGTGCAAACATGCTGCAGGTTCCTCAGAGACCTGGCCTAAGAGATTGTAGGGACTCCCATTCATTGCATTGAAATCAGTTTGCAAGCACAGTTCCCCAGATGAAAATGAAAATAAAAGACACTGGTTTCAGTCTCCTACAGATAATGCTTCAGAAATAATGTCGTTTGAATCCAAATGGCAGCCCCTCTGCATCTGGGCAAGATTTGCATGACCTTTCCCCAAAAGCTTTTCTCTACTTGGCACAAGGCCCCATTGGCCTGCCCTTGTCAGGATATTTGCCTGTTTCAATGAAACACAAAGTGAAATTGATTAATGAACATGAAGAAGAAAAATAACAAACCTTCTGTTGGGGCAGTTAAGAGGTTCTCCTCCTCATCATCATCTTTGTCTTCTAATATCAGAAAGTAAAATACAGGTGGAAAACAGTACATTGTGCAACGTGAGCTTTCTTGTTATTGGTATTTATGTATTGCAAATAATTTTTTTGTGCAACTGACACAACCTCTCTCTTATCTTCAGTCCTACAGTTTTTCAAACTAGGCATTTTCCGGTGCCTACTTCAAGTTGCCTAACTAGGATAGAAAATTAAATAAACACTCAATGAAAACAGGATACTCCCCATGTTTTCTACCTGGAACCTTGCCTTCCAGCTCTGGAGCATACAAATGTTCCATTGAAATGAATAAGTCTATTCATGCTACTCTGGCCTTTCAAAAAGACCTTTCAGTCCATTTACATACCTCCTACAATAGACACCAGCTTTACTCAGCAAGATTGCTAGTCTTGCTTTTTGCATTGTTAGGGTGCTTTCTTCCACTTTGTTTCCTTCATTGGTTTGTGTGTGTGTGTGTGTGTGTGTGTTTGTGTGTTTGTGTGTCTGTGTCTGTGTCTGTCTGTCTGTGCATGTATGCAAGCTCGCACATGCACATGGGTGCACATATGCACATACACATATGTTCTCCTCCCTTTCACAAACAACTCAAGCACTGCTTCTGAGATACAAAAGGTGTTGCCCTGATCTTGGGAAGTTACTTTCTTGGACTACAGCTCCCAGTAACTTTTCCAAGCTCTGCAAAGGATTGTTCTGTGTGCACTGTCACCCTCCATAGGCAAGACACAACTGTTGTAACAGGTAAATCTGCAGTGGATTCTGGCTGCATGGAATGGAAATGAGGGTCATTGCAGATACTTGGCTTCTAATAGCCAACTGCATTGCAAATGGAACAATCCATGAGGAAATGCAGAGTAAACTGAAGTGCAGGTACACAGACTTTGGTATGTCTTACAGGCTCTGTGACGCTGGGCATAGAAAAGGACCCTGGTTCTGTGCACGGTGTTTCCAGTTAAAGAATGTGAACAAGCAAAGCTGGGGCAGCCATTTGCTTTGAGACTGTAAAAGAAAACAGGGGCAGATTAACATAAAATTACTTGCACATGCTCCTCCATGACACAAAACAATGCCTCATTGCTTTCTTCAAAGTTTCTTTCCAGTGCACGGATTATAACAAGCTTCTTTGCATATGAAAGGTATATGTCGAACATACAAGTGGCCTGAAGCTATACTACTGTTAGAGAAAAAAAGCAGAAAGTATGTATAATTAGTCCCTTATTTTCTATGAAATTAAAATTCACATGAACAATTTAAAGTATCTTCATTACCTGTGAATGTGTGTCTCCTCTTCTTATCACCTTTCATTCAGGAAGCATTCCAGCTGAGGAATAAGAAGATGAGCGGTGATGGGATTGATGATGATATTGTGAAGCTCTTAATCATGGCTCTGTCCCCTCATGCCTAGCAGCACCCTCAGCTAGCTTCAACATAATGTGATGCAATGGCCATAATAAAATTGAGTAAAGTAATGAACAGTGGAGGTTGCTGTTAGCTAAGAGGACTGTATATGGACAGGTGAAGCCCATGCCTATTCACACAAGATGAATAGTAGAGTCACTGAATGGAACAATTTTATGGGGCATTGCCAACATAAACCCCATGGATTTCGGTGGGTCTACTCTTAGTATGACTAATCTTGGACTTCATTAAATAAATTAAAGGTTTTAAACCGTTAAATTGTGTTCAGTTCAACAAAATAATTGTTTAAAATTTAAATTTCTTTACACTAGTGTTTGTTTTATAGCATATGTCTGTTTATTTTAGAAAGATGCCTAATGCAACACAGTTCATCACAATGCAACTCACAATATGTTAGTATATGGGTAACAAGAAAACCAAGGCAAAAGCAAGTGGGCAAACGAGCAAGGTAGAAGGGATAGTGCTTAATATTCTGACCATTTTAAAAATCTTTAAATTATTATTATAATATCAACTGTGGGTCCTGATGGCAATTTTAGAGTACTGTACTGTATTTTTAATTGTATTGTAATTGTTCTATCTTTTTATCTTTTTATTGCATTTAAATTGTTGTAAGCCACCCAGAGACCTTTGGGTAGTATGGGCAGCATATAAGTTATATAAAATAAATAACATTTTGTGTGGGGGTGTATGTAATTATGTCACTATTGAATGAGGAGAGCCATGCTTCATTGCAAAGGGCACCCCATTTGGATCTGCCGCACCATGCCTGGAGGGGGGGCATGAACTGTACAAAAAGAGGGTAAAACCTTTATAAGTAGAGTAGATGACTGCAGCAATGCAAAGAAGATTCTTTTCAGGATGTGGTACAGTCTTGTGCTTCCAAACCTTGTGGATGAGAAGGAGTATTCCCACTCTCGGAATAACCCAGAAGTGATACAAGAAGAAAAGCAGCAAGAAGATTTCATCATCATCATCATCATCATCATCATCATCACCGCCACCATCTCTCGATGCTTAACAACAGCCAGTTGCACAGCCTACTTCTCCTGTCCTTCTCACGCATGTATATCAGGAGATTGTATAACGTTTCCAAAGATGATTTAGCAAATCCACATTGGCTCATGCCACCCCTCTCTCTTCACATGCTATTTTTTGGAAATTCTTGGTCTCTGAGAAGACTTCATTGCATTTGAAAGACAGCCTTCATTTCATGTTGCTTTACTAGGTAGAATCTTAAACTACAGCTTATTTTTTTGTGTAAGAGCATAATCAATAAGTCAACAATAAATTAAGATTTACCTTGTCAAATACAAGAAACTCTGATTTAGACACAGTAGGGCTGAAGTGCCAAACATGATGTATAAATTGAGAAATGGAATCCCTGAGCCTTTCGTCCACTTGCTAAGATATGGTTTAGCAAACTGTAACTGTTATGCCTTAAAGGCCGCATAACTGGATAGTATGCTTCCCTGGTTCTTTTGAACTCACTATTGAACATTACCATATTCCCTGCAAGACAGTCGTATCCACAGTACTATATTACACATTACTATATATGGGAATAAACTTCAACAGATGGGAAAATTTGACATCTGAGTGTTCAGCCTGGAGGCAGGCTGTGCATGACGGCCTCTTCCAATTTGAAGAGAGACTCGTTCAGCAGGCCAAGGCAAAGAGGCAGTCCCGAAAGCAGCAAAATCAGGGAGCTGGACAGGGGACAGATTGTATTTGCCTTCAGTGTGGAAGGGATTGTCACTCTCAAATTGGCCTTCTCAACCACACCAGTTGTTTTTCCAAGACCTCTATTCAGAGCATGTTACCATAGTCTCTTGAGACTGAAGGATACCTACACATATATAGGCGTGAAAGCTGGACAGTGAAGAAAGCTGATAGGGGTGGGGGAGAATTGACTCATTTGAAACATGATGCTGATGGAAAGCTTTGCACTGTGGATTGCCAGAAAGACAAACAAGTCAAACCAAATCAAGCCCAAGTGTTCTTTGGAAGAAAAAAAAAGATGTCATAGTTTGGGCATATCATGAGAAGGCAAGACTCTCTAGAAACAGCAATAATGCTAGAAAAAGTTGAAGGTGGCAGTAGTTGAAGAGGAAGACATAATGTTATATGGTTTGACTTCATATAGGAAGCCACAGCCTTAAGTTTACAAGAGATGAGCAGGGCTGTTGAGGATAGGATGTTTTGGAGATCACTCATTTATAGGATTAACATATGTCAGAAGCAACTTGATGGCATGTACAACAATACAACATGCCAATAATACTTCCTGCCTACTTTTAAGAGGTTGCGGAAGACGTTGCTCTCACA
The DNA here is from genome assembly GCF_051106095.1 of Pogona vitticeps. Classification (NCBI taxonomy): domain Eukaryota; kingdom Metazoa; phylum Chordata; class Lepidosauria; order Squamata; family Agamidae; genus Pogona; species Pogona vitticeps. The sequence goes on from NC_135786.1 coordinate 98,642,888, forward strand.
TGATTGAAACCTCACATGAATTTTGCCCTCTGCCCAGCAATTTATTAGGAAAGATTGCACCATCCAGGTTTCAGATTTTTATGATTTGATTCTATCCGCTTGATTTTTGCTGTTTTGTCTCTGTCTACTTGATTTTGTCTGCTGATAATCATCCAGAATAGTGCATCATGGAGTGGCATGAAAATTGATGAAATAAATAAATATATGATATATATAAATAACAAACAAGAGAGTACAGGTGAGCCAAAAAATGTTCTGTTATAATTTGAGCATAAGGCTAATGACAGGATAATCAAAAGAGATGCATATAGTGGTCCATCGGCAATATTCTCCATTCTTCTGCATGTAAGCCAATGTTTCTTTCTGCACGTAAGCCAATGTTTCCTAACTGTATCACAAAACACTGAAAGAACACAAGCAATTATTTGCCTAACGGAAGCTCTTGACATTCGATACACAGGCTTTGAAATCTGGTAGATAGTGGCAGAGGAAGGACTTTCCCCATCTCACGTTTCAATATCTGAACAGGAATATCTGAAAATGCTGAGTCTGTCCATGCTCTGTGGCATTCTGCTTTTTCTAATCCATTTAACATTGCATTCCAGTCTACAGTGGTAACATTTTCTCTTCCCACTTAAGTAATTGAGATGGTGTGTAGTGCAGGCAGGGGTGGGGGAGAGCTACTCAAATCTGAGCACATTTGTAAAATATAGTTCACATTGGAACGTAATCCTCCTCACCACAGAGAACACTGTGCTGATTTTTAAAGTCTGTTTCCACTCAAGGATTCCAACCTTTCATTTTGCAAAGCCTTCTGGGAATAGCTTTTCCCAGCCCACATTCCAGTAGCTTTTTTATTTCCTGTAGCTGTGTCAAAAGCAGTAAGAGCAAGTCTCAAGCGCGGAACAGGTTACTCCCTTAAAAAAAAGAAAGTAACAATGATAACTGTACCATATGGGCCCGTGCAGGCTGTCTTACTCTATTTGTTGGGGAAAAAAACATTGTGGGGCTCAGAAGGATGCCATTCATGAACTGCCCTCCTGAGTGTGAGGTCTATTGGGGGGAAACCAGGCTGAGGGACAGAGACTTTACACATTCCTTTAATAAATAAATAAATCACTTCAATCTTCTTGTGATCAAAGCAGTTTAATTGCAAATATTTATAGAGGTCTCATTGGGCTGCAACACATTTTGGGTCAGCAGCCCATAGGTTAGGTGTTTTGCAATTTTGTGTTATTCATTGTATGTTTTCTCAATTGTAGAGAAAATGCTTGAGCCACTGCTGGGCTAAAGCTTCAGCAGTACAGCTTGCCTTTGCCTCCCTCTCTGGATAACATGAGACCTTAGGTCTCCTGAGAGCAGTGGGCGAGAGGGGGGAATGTTAGGTTATTTAAGGGATGCTCCCCCCCTCTGTCTGCCCTCTTCCTTTACTGGCAATGGTCAAGGATAGAGTCCCACTGCTTGGTTCCCTTTCAGCTTCATCACAGATCAAGGCCTCCTTGATACAGCATCCAGAAGATCAGAAGGGTAGCATCAGCTCCCTTCAGGGGTTTGGTCGCAATTTTATTGAGTCAATGTGGAGTTATATTTTGAAACATAATAAATTTGGGGGATTTATTGGTGTGTGGTTGAATTGAAAGGGCAGCGGGGGATGAGGCAGCACGGCTCACGCCAATCGCACTTTGGCATGAGTGGGGCCTAGCAGCACTTGGGTTTTCTTTTTTAAAAAAGGAAGAGGTTTTAAAAATAGAGATAAATGGATACCTGTATCAACAGGGGCTAGCTTCGTCAGGTGTGTAGGTTGAGGGCTGGTGCGTTTGGAGCCAGCATAACAGTTTGCCTTGGGTCCAGTTAAGCAGGTGGCTGCGGAAGGTGTGGTGTGGCTTTGCTTAGCCCCAGCCGCTTTGTATGCATGGTGCGCCATTCAGCTCCCAAGCTGAGGGATTTTTTTTGTTTATCCCTTTGCCCCCCCTTCCCCCCCTTCCCTTATATAACAGTCAACATGGGGTTTTGGTCCTGGGAGAGCAGGTTCAATAGCGAGACGCAGCAATTGATTTGACTTCATGATTGTTACTGGCCTGTGTTACTTAGGATACAGTTCAGATAAATAAATAAATAAATAAATAAATAAATAAATAAATAAATAAATAAATAAATAAATAAATAAATAAATAAATAAATAAATAAATAAATAAATAAATTTTAGGAAGCAAGTAAATAATAAGCAAGTTATATTATTATTGATATTAATTTAATCCAATTAATAATAAATTACTATTAAAATCAAATAAATTAGTATAATTTTAATTTTAACAAATTATATATATAATAATAGTTAATCAGAACATTCACAGATTAGGAGAATCAATTGCCAATTGGGTCTAGGGGCACTGGTCATAGGATTTTAGGTTAATTTAATTAAGTATAATTGCTGCAACTAGGGTTGAATCCTGAGCTGTTTACTTGAAATTAATTAAGGAAGTAATTCATTGCTAGTGCTAATTGGGTTGATAGACATAAAGAGATTTAATTAAGGAATTTAGTTCATTGCATGGTAAATATTTAAGTAGAAGCAATCAATATCAATAAGTGGTCTGACTCGTTACCTATTACAATTTTGTCCAGCTTGTGTGGTATTGGCACAAGGGGCATAGTTGTAAGTTGTCAGTGGACCCCTTTTTCCCTACTTGCACATGGTGTAATAACTATCATTTTATTTGGCCGGAACTGCTGAGACACCTGGTGCCTTCCTACGGTTTTGTGCACTAGGCACATAATGGCATCACGCAAGGGACAAGGTAATAAGAAGGGGAAACAGCCTGCCAAGAAAAGGCTGGTTCCCCAAGTATCTCCATCCCAGTCTTCCGATGAGGAATCTTGGCTTGTCCGGCAGCAACTGCAAGAAAAAAATTCTGCATTGGAGGCTGAATGGCTAGCAAGACAAGCTCCACAGCCATGCAAGGCGCAGCCACACATATCAGCCAGAGCCATCATAGGGCCAAGCTTAAGGCTATAGCTGATGATCAAATGACTAGATTTGCTATTCTTGAGGTGGAGCAGCAGCCTGAGGAGATGCCCAGGTGCGATGCAGATGGGGGTTCTCCAAAACCATGACTGTGGCATACTGATAAAGAATGAAGGTTGTCAACCCTGGCGTCACCTGAACCAGCAATCATGATCCCGGTTAGGCAAGATGAAGTGAATAAGGCCAGCCCTGACAGACTCTATGCCATGGCAACGACTTCGTCAAATGAGTCGGCCATTGAACCGGGCACCCTTTCACCAGTCCCCACTTGGCCCTGGGCTGGCAATAGGCAATGTAATCCCACAGTATATACACCCTATGACATACAGATTGGTGGTTGCCCAACACTTCATGGCCAGGTCCTAGTGCACAATTCTGTGGATGGGGTACACCATGTCCCCAGTTTGAGTTACCATCCCAGTTTAACACTACGGCTGGCATGGGGACTTGGCCTTACCCGTCTGTTCCCAACACAGGTTATAACACTGTGCTTTTATGAGCATTACCATACGGTGCGTACTTGATGCCCTTGGGTGATAATCCCATCCCAGTGACACAGGAAAGGGTTAATATGTAGATTTATTTGATTTACTACATAGATTTACTATTTAGTAGTAAATGGCGAATAGATAGGAAAATATGCAGATTTATTTGGTTTACTAAATAGAGATTTACTAAATGTAGAGAAAAAGGATCTTGACAAGGAAGATGACAAAGAGAAGGAGAGATGCAGGAGGAAGAAGCCTGATAGGACATGGTCTACTTGGCTGCCTGGGTTTTTGATTTACGCTGGGGTGGTCATCAAGGCCCAGCCATGGCGGGTGCTATTCCTCTTTCAATACCTCGATTAGATTTATAGGGCATATGTAGACTTTGCTGGGCAGGCATGACTTCATTATGATGAATTGTTTCATATGTGGAGTACATTTCACCCGAATCTTCATTGGGATGAGCCCCAGCCTTTGGCTACAGCACATGACTCCAGCCAGACCCAATTTAGAGAATAGGAGCAATAGTGGGCATCTGAATAGAAAAGTTGCCCCAGGTCAGACTCCCCACGTCAGAGTGGGGCAGGTGGTTCAACTCTGCCTGCTATGTACAACTCAAAGGGCATTTGTACCAGGAAACCATGCCGTTTCAGGCATGAGTGTTCAGCATGTGGTATCAACACCCAAGCACCTCATGCTTCAGGATTGGGCCTCATCACCACAACAAGGGCACGGGAGGAAGCAAAAAACCCAGTAGCTGCAGGAGTACCCCTGGAAAAGGGACCTAGCCCAATTAAGGTCACAGTCCCAGAAGCATGGCTGAGTACCTACCCCCATACAGAAGATGCTATTTACCTCTTGGAATGTTTCAAGTATGGCTTTAGGATACTGGCCATGGGTGAGCATAGGGCATTTTTTTGCTAAAACCTCAGATTGGTTTACGGGATGGAAGGTGTTGTCCAGGATGAGATAGCAAAGGAAGTAAAAGAAGGGAGAGTGCTTGGGTACTTTGCAATGACTCCTTTGGAGAATGTGAGGGTTTCACCTTTGGATATAGTGCCAAAAAAGGCCCCGGGTGAGTTCAGATTGATTCACCACTTGTCCTACCCAGATAGAGCATCAGTCAATGACACTGTTTCTCAGGAACTTTGTACCGTGCATTACACCTCCTTTGACGAGGCGGTTTGCATGGTGAAAAAGTGGGTTGTGTGTGGACCTGGCAAAATGTGATATAAAATCAGCATTTCGGATTTTGCCAGTTCACCCGCAAGATTTTGTCTTATTGGGATTTCATTTTCATGGATTTTTTTACATTGATAGAGCTTTACCTATGGGTTGCTCGGTATCATGTACTACATTTGAATGGTTCAGCTCATTTATCGAGTGGAAGCTTAGGAGTAGGGAGGGCTGTACGTCTATGGCCCATTATTTAGATAGTTAACTTTTTTGTGGAAAAAAGAATTGAGGAAAGTTTACCTTAAACAGTTTTCAATTAATTGTAGAGGAGCTGGCAGAGGAGAAAATGGAGGGATCAGCCACGTCTCTCACTTTTCTGAGCATTGAGCTGGACACAGTGCAACAGACATCATGGATGCCCGAAAGCAAATTAGCTGACCTTAGGATCAAGATAGCTGCACTGTTACAAAAATGAAAGGTGTCTCTGCATGAGCTCCAGGAGATTGTGGGACATTTATATTTATTTATTTATTTATTTATTTATTTATTTATTTATTTATTTATTTATTTATTTATTTATTTATTTATTTATTTATTGTATTTATACCCTGCCTATCTAGTCATTTCGACCACTCTAGAGTGGTAGTGCCTGGGGACTCATTTCTGCACCAGCTTTGCAATGCCATGAAGGGCCTGCAATATCCCTGGCATAGGAGGAGGGTCACATGTGGTATGAGGAATGAAATAGAGGTTTTGAGTCAGTTTTTGGTAGGGTTTAATGGGATATCTTTCTGGGGAGGTGAAATAGGGTTTAATGCAGACTTTCAGGTCCATTCGGATGCGGCAGGTTCCCTAGGGTTTGGAATTTATTTTAGAGGTAGATGGCATGCCGGCACATCGCCTGAAGATTGGTAGCAGAGTGGCATTACCAGGGATTTAACATTCCTAGAATTCTTTCCAATAGTTGGTGTGCTCTGGTTATAGGCAGAGGAGTGGTCAAACTCCATGGTGCAATTCTAGTGTGACAATCAGGCAGTCATTTATATCATAAACAACCTTACGTCACATTCAGAACGGGTCATGAGATTGGTTAGGGCATTCACGTTATGGGCCTTGCAGTTTAACATCCTAGTGCAGGCCCAACATGTAACAGGTATAGAAAATAGACTAGCTAATGCATTGTCGCGCCAACAGATTGAGCTGTTCAGGGAGCTAGACCCCGGAGCCAACGAGTTCCTGGAAGTTCTGTTCCCAGAGGTCTGGCAAATTGGCGCAAAGACACGGAAAGAACAATAGGCTTGGCTCTGGCACCGAGGACACGGAAGGGGTACTTGGATGTGAACATAGGGTTCCAGGAATTTAGAAAGCTGGTCAACCTGGAGCTGGTTTGGCTGACACCACTGGATCATCTGCAGCAATTTATTGTTTATTTGAATAGAAAGGGACTGGCACCTGGAATTAAACAGGGCAGGTTGTCATCACTCACCTTTTACACTAGGGTTAATGGCTATCAGGACTATTTGGTGGATTGCCACATTAGGAAAATGATTGAAGGATGGTCCAAAGAGAGGTGTAGAGTTCAGGACACCAGGGCCCCCAAGTCACCTGTGTTGTTCAAACGCATTTTTAGGCAGTAGGAGTTTTTGTGTAGGGATGAGTATGAAACGGTTTTATTTAAAGCAGCATCATTGTTGACATTCTTTGGGGCCCTCAGGATTAGTGAGGAAGTCGCTTCTGGAAAGAATGACAAGACTAGGGCAGCTCTGCAATGGCAGGATGTCAGGGTTGAAGATGGGATGGTGCAAATTCTTATTTGACTATCCAAGGCCGATCAACTGGGTAAGGGTGCCCAACTCACACTAGCGCGTTGTCACATGGAGAGCATCTGTCCTGTCAAAGCCACAATAGCGTATTTGGAGGTTAGGGGACAGAACAAGGCTATTTCTTTAAACATGAAGATAATTTACCACTGACAAAGTAGTTTTGGAAATTGACGGATGAAGCATTGGATAGGGTTGGTGTCCAGGGAATGAGATTCTGCACACACTCATTTAGAATTGGTGCAGAATCCACTGCGGCAGCCCTGGGATATAACACAGAGGAAATTAAGTGTTTGGGTCAGTGATCTTCATCCAACTACCGTAGATACATCAGAACACTCCCTATTGTCTAAGCAGGGACCTAGTTTTGTTATGTCTTCGCAGGTCTCGTAGAGTCAGTGAGGCGGAGGCACATTTTGATTTTGGGCCACAGCTATGTATACTGGGCAGAGTGATATGCTACTGCATCCCCATGGGGGAGCAACCTGGGCCTTGGAGCCAGATGAGTATGGAAAGGGCTGTGTGGAATGCTGTGGAGCCAGCTATGCAGGGTGGTGGCCTTTGGACAGTTTCCACCAGATTTGCTGGTAATACATCTTGGTGGCAATGATTTGGCCAGGCATTGTGGTAAGGCATTGATTCTGGATGTTTTACGTGACCTGAAATGGTTGAAGGCCACGTATCCAGCCATGCACATTGTGTGGTCCATGATCTTCCCTCGGTTGGTATGGAGGGATGTTTTTCTCCATTAACACAGCATGCAGGAGTGTTAACCAGGAGGTCTGCAGAGTGGTCTGCAGTGGGCTTGGATCGGTGATTGGTCACCAGAGGATCTGATAGAATAGGCCTGAGTTTTTTCAAAATGATGGTGTTCATCAGTCTGATTTGAGTTTGGATGCCTTCTTGGAAGACATCAAGGGGGCCTGCTTGCTGAGCTTGATAGGCTAGATGGTGGTCATTGGACTTAGCTAAGCTAGTCCCTATGCTGTGGCGGGTAGTGTGGCTAAAACATGTTTTTTATGGTGAGTCCCATTGCAAACTCAGGTAAGGTAACAGCCCATCGGACCTCCCAGTGCTGAGGATTGTGCAATTAAAGTGCTTGGGGGGAAAGATGCTCTGGGCCACAACTGGACCAACAGTCAACAAGTTGGCTTGAGGTCCAGGGGTGGTCAAATTGCAGCCGGCTGGGTTCTCGCTGTCTTTAAGACCATGAGAATTTGGGGTAGGGAACTTGCCCATTTCTTGATTAAGGGGTGCTTTGAGACCTCTGTGATTTAACCTGATTCCACACTATAGCAGCCCCCCCTTTGCCAAAGGATGGCAACAATGAATTATGATCAATAAAATGTGGCCCGTGTTTTAACCCATAATACTTGCCTCGCATCTTTATTCCAGGGTGGGGAGGGCAGTGCTCGAGCTGCTGCTGAGCTGAAGTCTGAACAGAGACTACATATCTTCGAAACCTAAAAAACAAGATTGGTTATATCTGGAAAAAGCTCCCCACAATATGGTAAAAGTTGAATGCCTACCAAGGTGGAGGCAGGAGAAACTCTCACAAAAGGAATAATTTGGTTTGGGGAGGTTGTGGGAGAGAAGAAAAGGTCATTAGAATGAGAGTGTGACTCATGGGTAAACAGTTTTTTTAAAAACATATGCTGTCAAGGCATTTCCAACTTACAGCAGCCCTATGAATTGATTACCTTCAAAAGATCCTGCCGTTAATAGCCTTGCTCAGTTTCTGCAAAGGGCCAAAGAAAACAAATGCCATGCATTTCCAGTAACCTCTCCCACAAAAAAAGAAGCCAAATGTTGGGTACGAGTCTACCCCCTGCTTCATGGGAGTGGCGCCTATGGAATAATATTCACCTGATACAGCACAGGGACAAGACCAATAGCTGTGCCAGCATTTGATTAGGTGCTTAGTACATTTGTTACTTCAGCAAGGAAGCCAGAAGGAATTTTGTGAGCTACCTTTTAAATATTACATCTGTCTTCACTCCCAAACACTCTGGGACTAGCTTAAGAACAATACCATTCATAATAAATGAAAGAGACTAGACAAACAACAGAGCCAAACAAACATGTAATTAAATGTCAACTTGGAAAGAAACAAGACTCTTACCTAGACTATTCTCTGTAGACATCTGTAAAACACATTGTTCTGGAATGACAATGGATGTGATCTATAACTCTAAATAAGCACTGACTCATTATACTGATCTACTGACACAAAATGCTATTATTCAGTAAGTGTGATCCATGCAGTAACCACCTGCCAGACATTGATTTTTCCATTGCCAGCAAAGATCAGCTTGATTTATGTAGAACAGTGGTTCACTTCTAGTGAGAAACTACAGAAGTAAAGGAAGGGAAATACAAGGCAAGTTTTCCATTGCAAGAGACAAAAAATAAAAATGGAACTCAGGTCTCACTCTGATTCTTAAGATGTAACATTCAGGACTATTTTATTTCAAGGATCATTGTACATGTGCTAGTCACAGAATGTACAGATCTGTCTGGACATCCACATTCCTTCTTCACATGTGCACTAGGTGGGGACACAGGAGAGGGTCTTCTCTGTTGCTGCTCCCAGACTCTGGAACTCCCTCCCACACAAGGCCAGACTGGCCCCATCTTTGCTGTCTTTCTACAAGCAGGATAGGCTTTCCCTTAGTGACTGGCTGTCTGAAAGGGGGTTTTAAATGGAGTGCTGTACCTTATTGCTTTGAATATGTTTCTGGGGGTTGATTTGGTTTATTGTTTTTAGTGTGGTATTTATTTCTTTTTAAATATTTGTATATATACTGTTTTTGAGCTATTAAATATTGTCTTTTTATGATACAAACCATTTGTATCTTTTTAAGCAGAAATGCAGGGTGAAATATTTTATATAAATAAATAAAATAAAATATTTCATCAATTTGTGACAGCTTCATCAAGCCTCCATTCAAACAACACCTGTGTGGGAGATATGGTTGCTAGGTCAGGAGCTTCCCTCTTCTCCTCTTCCTTTCGCACTTTCCTAACATCAGCGTCTTTTCCAGCGTCTTCTCTTCTCATGAGGTGGCCAAAGTATTGGAGCCTCAGCTTCAGGATCTGTCCTTCCAGTGAGCACTCAGGGTTGATTTCATTCAAAATAAATAGGTTTGTTCTCTTTGCAGTCCAGGAGACTCAAGAGTCTCCTCGAGCACCACAATTCAAAAGGATAAATTCTTTGGTGGTCAGCTTTTTTTATGGTCCAGCTGTCACTTCCATACATCACTACAGGAAAAAACATAGCTTTGACTATGTGGACTTTTGTTGGCAAGGTGATGTCTCTGCTTTTGAAGATGCTGTCAAGGTTTGTCATCCCTTTCCTCCCAAGAAGCAGTTGTCTTTTAATTTCGGGGCTGCTGTCACCATCTGCAGTGATCATGGAGCCCAAGAAAGTAAAATCTGTCACTGCCTCCATCTCCTCCCCTTCTGTTTGCCAGGGGGTGATAGGATCAGTGGCCATGATCTTAGTTTTTTTATATTCAGCTTCAGACCGTTTTTTGTGCTTTCCTCTTTCACCCTCATTACGAGGTTCTTTAATTCCTCCTCACTTTCTGCCATCAGAATGGTATCATCTGCATATCAGAGGTTGTTGATATTTCTTTTGGGAATCTTAATTCCTGTTTGGATTCCTCCAGTCCAGCCTTTCGCATGATGTATTCTGCATATAAGTTAAATAAGCCAGGGGGAAATATACGGCCTTGTCATACTCCTTTCCCAATTTTGAACCAATCAGTTGTTCCATATCCAGCTCTAACTGTTGCTTCCTGTCCCATGTACTGTACAGGTTTCTCAGGAGATAGACAAGGTGGTCAGGCACTCCCATTTCTTTAAGGACTTGCCATAGTTTCCTGTGGTCCACACAGTCAAAGGCTTTCGCATAGTCAATGAAGCAGAAGTAGATGTTTTTCTGGAACTCTCTGGCTTTCTCCATAATCCAGCGCATGTTAGCAATTTGGTCTCTAGTTCCTCTGCCCCTTTGAAATCCAGCTTGTACTTCTGGAAGTTCTCAGTCCACATACTGCTGAATCCTACCTTGCAGGATTTTGAGCATAACCTTGCTAGTGTGTGAAATGAGTGCAATTGTATGGTAGTTGGAGCATTCTTTGGCACTGCCCTTCTTTGGGATTGGGATGTAGACTGATCTTTTCCAGTCCTCTGGTGACTGCTGAGTTTTCCAAACTTGCTGGCATATCGAATGTAGCACCTTAACAGCGTCATCTTTTAAGATTTTAAATAATTCCACTGGAATGCCATCACCTCCACTGGCCTTGTTGTTAGCCATGCTTTCTGTTAGGTCCCTCCAATTTTTGTCCTTTATCATGTTCATCTTTGCACAAAATGTTCCTCTAATATCTCCAATTTTCCTGAAAAGATCTCTGGTTTTTCCTTTTTTATTATTTTCCTCTATTTCTTTGCATTGTTCATTTAAGAAGGTTTTCTTGTCTTTCCTTGCTATTCTTTGGAAGTCAGCATTTAATTTTCTGTAACTTTCCCTATCTCCCTTGCATTTTGTTTCCCTTCTCTTCTCTGCTATTTCTAAGGCTTTGTTTGACAGCCACTTTGCTTTCTTGCATTTCCTTTTCTTTGGGATGGTTTTTGTTGCTGCCTCCTGTACAATGTTATGAGCTTCTATCCAAAGTTCTTCAGGCACTCTGTCCACCAAATCTAGTTCCTTAAATCTGTTCTTCACTTCCACAATCATAAGGGATTTAGTTTAGATTATACCTGAGTGGCCCAGTGGTTTTTCCTACTCTCTTCAGTTTAAGCTTGAATTTTGCTATGAGAAGCAGATGATCAGAGCCACAATCAGCTCCAGGTCTTGTTTTTGCTGACTGTATAGAGCTTCTCCATCTTTGGCTGCAGAGAATATAAACAATCTGATTTCGATATTGCCCATCTGGTGATTTCCATGTATAGAGTGGCCTCTTGTGTTGTTGGAAAAGAGTGTTTGTGATGACCAGCTTTTTCTCTTGACAAAACTCTATTAGCCGTTGCCCTGCTTCATTTTGAACTCCAAGGCCAAACTTACCTGTTGTTTCTTTTATCTCTTGACTCCCTACTTTAGCATTCCAGTCCCCTATAATGTGAAGAACATCTTTCTTTGGTGTCAGTTCTAGAAGGTGTTGTAAATCTTCATAAAATTGGTCAATTTCCGTCTCCTCAGCATTGGTGGTTGGTGCATAAACTTGGATTACTGTGATGTTGAAAGGTCTGCCTTGGATTCGTATTGACATAATTCTGTCATTTTTGAGATTATATCCCATTACAGCTTTCCCCAGTCTTTTGTTGACTATGAGGGCTACTCCATTTCTTCTATAGGATTCTTGCCTACAATAGTAGATATGATAATACAGTGGGGTCTCTACTTAAGAACGTCTCTACTTAAGAACAATCCAACTTAAGAACAGCTCCATTTGCTAAATTTTGCTTCTACTTGAGAACAGAAATCCAAGATAAGAACAGGAAAAAAAACCTTTCCTGCTCTTTTTTTAACCTTAGGTCATCTTAGGTTAAAAAAAAAATCTGCCCCTAGTGGTAGAGTACGTATTAACCAGCTTTGCATTAGTTCCTATGGGAACTAATGCTTCAATGTACGAACGCACCTCTACATAACAAAAAAAACCAGCCAGAACGGATTAATCGGTTTTCAGTCCATTCCTATGGGAAATTTTGCTTCAATTTAAGAACATTTCAACTTAAGAACACCATTCCAAAACGGATTAAGTTCTTAAGTAGAGGTTCCACTGTAGTTTCTATGGACGGAAAAGAGCAGATACGGATTAAATGGTTTTCAATGCATTACTATGGGAAATGCAGATTCAACATAAGAACTTTTCAACTTGAGAACCACCTTCCAATACGGATTAAGTTCTTAAGTAGAGACCCCACTGTAGTCTGAATTGAATTTGCCCATTCCCCTCCCGTTTAGTTCACTGACGCCCAGGATGCCATCTCCTGTTTGACCACCTCCAACTTACCAAGGTTCATAGATCTTACATTCCAGGGTCCTATGCAGTATTTTTCTTTGCAGCATCGGACTTTCCTTTCACTTCCAGGCATGTCCACAGCTGAGCGTCCTTTTGGCTTCATTACCACTTCATTAGCTCTGGAGCTACTTGTACTTGTCCTCCAATCTTCCTCAGTAGCATGTTGGATGCCTTCCGACTTGAGGGTCCCATCTTCCAGCATCATATCTTTTAGCCTTTTGTTTCTGATTATGGGGTATTCTTGGCAAAGATACCGGAGTGGCTTGCCAATTCCTACTCCAGGTGGATTGCATTTAGTCAGAACTCTCCACCATGACCTGTCTGTCTTGGGTGCCCCTGCACGGCATAGCCCATAGCTTCTCTGAGTTACTCAAGCCCCTTCGCCATGACAAGGCAGCAATCCATGAAGGGGAGGCAGCAATCCATGAAGGATTCTGCACTACTTTGGAAACAAATATTATGTGCACAGCATCATTGCAAACAAGTTATGTGATGATCAGTAAGCTCTAGGGCCTGTTAAGCATGCAAAAGAAATGGGTGTGGATGATTAAATCTACTATAAATAAGAAAATGCATCTTTATCAGAGCTAGTAGGATAGGGAAACTATCGTGTTTAGTTTTCTCCCACATTAGATTTAAACAATATCATCATCAACTTCAGTAACATAATTTATTCCATCTGTATTTACAAACAAATCTAACAAAAACTCTTCTGTCTGAATTCACAATTTGCAAATTCTCCCATTTTTACCTGTGAAGATTCTCAGTCATCCAGGTGAGATTATCTGGAAGTTGAGTCATGGCAACTGGACTTTTTTCTTATTAGGTTGAAATGTTTCCCTACTCATCCAAGGAGCATCTTAAGTCTGAAGAGAGTTGGTAGGGAATTCCTGATGTATCCTCCACATTGGTTTCACTTTGCCTATTCAGACCAGGGCGAAATAAAACCAACATGGACGATATATCAGGTTTCTCCTACCAAGTCTCCTCAGACTGAAGAAGCAACTTGGATGAGTAGCAAAACATTTCATCCTAATAAGAAAGAAGTCCAGTTGCCATGACTCAACTTCCAGACTCCCATTTTTACCTGTAAAACTTAATTGCTACTGCTCTTCCCAGCATGGTGAAGATTATGTTAGGGGAGTGGAAATGATACCCGCTTCACTTTCTAGTGCGCAGGCAAAGCTTCCCCAGTTTCCTTCCTTCCCTCTTTCTTCTCCACTCCCCAAGCCTGGAACTATACAATTTATGTACTTTAATTAAGTTACTCAACAAAAATGTTTGTAGAAGGAGGGAGGAATACCCCTGGTTAACACCTTTGCTGTCCCAGGCAGTAGAGTACCTGATTGGTGCCTTGTGTGTCACATTTGCTACCTATTCTTTATGGGACATATTAAAAAAGAAAAAGGGAATGTTAGGGGAAGGGGAATCTGGTAATTGGCATGGGGAAGAAAAAACTAAAATACAAACTGGCACTGGGAAAGCTAAAAGCAAAGAATAAATTTTTTTTCCAAGGTACAGTCACCTAACCTCCTGAAAACTGAAGTGATCCAAATAGGAATCTCTCTGTGTTCTAAAATGTTTCCTTCACACAACAGCTGTTGATCCACAAGGACAGAGAATCCCCTCCCAAGGGTTCTATGATGGTGGTTTCTAGGACATTGTGGGCTTTTCATTGGCTGTTGAGCTGTCAATCACTTTCTGTTTGGGTATCTTTGTTCTCCTGGTTTTGCATTCATTCATTACTTTTTCCCTGTGAGTGCCTTAAAAAACACCCAACACTTTTTGAAGCACCAAAGCAACATCCAGTGCTTTGGGAAGCCTTAACTAGATTGCAACATGGCTTCACCCTTCCTTGCTTTGTTTTGGACAGGTTTGGAAATAGGCAAATTCCCCTGCTTTGCTTCAGAATCCAAAACAATTCCCAAATCTGAAGCACATCCCTAGACTTTTGTTGTATCTATTTGCTATATGAAGATAAGAATCCTTTCAGGGGGAAAAACATACCAAATGCTGGCATCCTTAATTCAGCATCAACATGGTTGAATGCTCAGGGATTCAAAGCCAGACATTTCATTGTTAAGCTCTTAAAGTCCTTGAACTGGATGGATACATCTGTCAGTTTCAGTTTATCCCAGAATTGAATTTTTTTTAAAGGCCAAGTACCTTCCACCCTAAATATGAAGAAATTTATGGATTCTGGTAAATCCAGCTGTACACAATGAATGGAATCAAAATTCTTACCCTTCCAGTTGTGAAAGTAAATAACATGTGCACAGACATTACACATGAATTCAGGAACTATGAATTTTAGAAGGTCTTTGTCAGGAGCAACTGGGGATAGAACCAGAATCCTTTACCTCCGAGTGTCCCACATAGGAAACCTCTGTTGTGTGGAATCAGGACAGCAGTTTGAAGCATCTTACTTGAGGTGAAATATCTCCAAAATGATGCTTAAGTGGTGACTTGGATGGGTGAATCACTTCTCCTGTAACAATAGTTAGAAGTGAATTTACGCCAGCCCAAACCAATCAGCATAAATTTCAGCTGTGAATTGCGGCAAATTAAGATGTCGGCACAAGCATTTTCTACCATGTGCCCAGCCACAAACCTGGTGTGTGATAACAAATGGCCACACCAATATGTCAACCTGCAGCAATTCTCGGTTGATTTACATAGGTAGAGTTATGCCAGCAGGAACAACTGATAGGGTTTTGACCAACATTTCCCAACAAAGTAGTTTTATATACATTCATAGCTCAGTTTATGAGGTATCAGGTATTTACATAGGCTTGTTCAATGGCTGCATTAGAGGTTTCTCTGAGCAGAGAAGCTGCTCAGGAAAGACAGGCTTATACATAGGTTTAGCCTTGAGTTCCAGGCAACACATGATAGTTTCTTATGCTAGTATCTTGTTAAGTGCCTACATGCACACAAATGTCCAGCAGTGGAAGATGCTGCAGTAATCCAAGGTGCCAGTCACACTCTACCAAGCAATGGTCTGGAGCCTTGTCAAATCACCTTGTTTTCAAATGCTGATTGCATTCTGAGACAGAGAGAGAAAAATAAAAACAAAGAAACCACCAAACATAGTAAAAATATATTGTTTAGTTACAATGCTCTGTGCACATCTGCATGAGGGGAAAAAAAAGACAAATTACAAGGAAAATCTGTTTAAAATCCAGTTTGGAGTTTGCACATTTTGACTTTTTTGGAAACTTGATTTTCTTTTGGTACACGTCACCTTTTAGGAGATATTAATTTGATGTTATTGAAACTTAGATAGCCATACAGCAATGTGCCCTGTTAAAAAGCAACAGTTTAAGAACTTTGATTTAGGGAAACAAGCCAAAACCTTCTTGCAGCCATCCTGGAAAAGGGGAGATGGAAGAGGGCACAGGTTCAGCATGAAACTGTACTTTAGCACTCCAACAATACTTTAGTTGGAACTAAGCAAAGTTCTTTTCACAGCATGTTGTGTGCTTTAGGTCAATCTAAATGAAAGAGAGAGCAAAGCTGTAGCATATGTTGTGTTGAACGCCTTTTGCACCTTTCAAATGAAAATGTACAGTCAGACATGCAAAGTCTCTGTGGTGCAATTTCTCTGCAGTAATGCATAGGGAGATGCAAATCTCCATGCCAAAGATGGGTCCAAAGAGTTCAGTGGAATCAAAAGAAGCACCATGTTTTGTATGAAGGTCACTCAGAATCCAATCACACATCAAATTGGAACCTCATTTGTTGTGCCATGTGGAAGGTGGTTCCTGTGGGTTAATCTGTACTGTACAAGGTTGGGGAGACTATCTAAAAGCTGCTGTGGATTATATTGTGTCTCAGAAACAGCATTCTCTCAGACGTCTCACTTTTATTTAGTCTCATGTTTGCTCCATCCAGATATAATCTTTACCAGCTTTGCCTTGGCTTTCCTGCATTTGTTCAAAACACATAGGCATTTTTGGCTAACATTTCTTTTGCCCTTCCTTTAGTATAGCAAAATCATCATTTCTTGCATCGCACATGATGAGGTGCTAGCGATCCATTCAAAGATATTAAAGACACACAGTTTGGGATGCAGGATGTAAGTCCCTTTAAAGATCACCAGTATTTTCTATAATATTATTGTACTATCAGTGCAATGGAATTTTGATGATCCAGGAAGCTTGTGTAGGCTTCATAGGACACTCAGTCGAGTTTCAGATGGCCAGAAATTTAGGATTTGTCAGCTGTGTAACATGAGACAACTGAGTAGCATTCCACAGGGAACTAATAATTCAAAACAGTTGATCAATACTGACAATGGAATTCAGCTGTTTAGCATCCATATGTACAACCCATATAGAGTGAATGATTGAGTAGCCAGTTTCATTTTCGGTATCAAGTTCAAGTGATGAATGTGTCCTAATTTGTGAGAAGACAAATGTTGACATAAGGGAACACAGGATTCCAGATGTTTTAATACATCATCAAGTGTGTGTATATAGCTCTGCTATATGTCACTGTAGTTTAGCATCACTGAGAATGTATTCTTTGGCACTGCAAAATAATTGTTGCCTTAGATTTTTATGAAGACTGGTTTTTGATGATGATCAAGATTAAATTGATCCTAAGTGATTCAGTATCACCATAGATTGAACCAAAACACTGCCCTAATTATTCTTATGTTAGTTCATAAATGTTTTTGTTGAGAAATGGCATTTTCTTTATTGGGATTTTGCCAATCTAGCCCTGTTGGAAATTCCTCTTTTGGTGATTTAGTAACTTCATTTATGACTTCATAGGGGAGGTTATCAAGATCTGCAAGAAGGGGATAATCCACTGATATGTCAGTTACTTAAACTGAAATCATTGCCAGGACTTACATTGATTGAAACAATTTGCACATGTGATTATGTGGAAAGGCACTTTCACTGTAAGTTATGATCCACTGAAAAGAGCAACTCAAATGAAATTCTTTTCCAATTTTATTAGCAAGCATGGTGAGAAGCAGGAAATCAAGCTGTAAAGTTAAGTCAGATATTTTATTGTAGATGTCTGGTAGCCATTATAAACAGCATCAGCAAGGGAACCCAGAAAGTGCACTGCTGTAGTCTGGTGAATTTCATTGTCTTTTTTTATCTCATTATGTTTTGTGTCTTGTGTTCCCACATTTAACACCTTGCTCTCTTTTTCCTTTGAGTTGCAGTGGGACTCATAAATGCAAATCTGGACGCGGAAAGCGAAATCTGGCCACAAAGGAATGGACTCATCCATCACTGCTATGATTGTGTAGGTGGGTGGTTTTATTTATTTATATAATGTATGTGCTTCCTTTTCCCTATAGAAGACTCAAGATGGCTTGCACTCAGTTAAAACAACATAAGACTCAGAATTAAAAGCACCGAAACATATAATATATAAAAAGCAATTACACATGTAACAAAATTTAAAATAATTCAAAACATTTTAAAACTTGCAACCTCCTGAATTTAATAATTCCTAATATACCCTTAGTCAAAAATCACTTAAAAACCTGCCAGAAAAGAAAGGCCTTTGATTGTCAGCAGAAGCAAAGAAGTGAGGGCCAACATGGCTTTCTGGGGCAATGCATTCTTCAATCCAGGACCAGCAACTGATTCCATTCTGCAGCCTGGGATGAGCCACTCTGATGTCCTCTCCAAAAAGTCCTGTAATGGTGATACATCAGTCTACTTGGAAGATCTTAGGACCTAGAGAGGTTCACACGTCCTTCAAGTAGCCTGGACTCAAGCCATATAGGGCTTTGTAGATCATAATCAGAACAGTTATAAAATGAAATACACCTTTCACTGTCCCAGACATTTCCAGGATAGCTATCTAAATGCTTCAAAAATCTATTTTCTGATTGTTAAATTATAATACAGAGAAGACTGAAAATTGATAACCTTTCATCCACACAATCACACCCAAAGTCAGCATTTTCTTTTCTTCATTTTGGAAATTTTCAAAACATGGATTATTTCAACTTAAGAAAGCAACTCAAAACAAAAACAAAACCCAGATAGTTATTTTATTAAAACGTAATGCATATGAGCCCTATAAACTCTGTTTATTGTTCTGGACTTTAAAAGTGCATAATCCTAAGGAGTTCACCTCAACTTTACTAAAAATTTTGCAAACATAAATAAACAGAAGCTCTTATCCGCTGGAGCCACAAAGGAGATCAGAGAAGATATTCTCATGGAACTTTCTCTGGACAAAAAGCTGGAATTGGCAATAAAAACAAAAGAGGAAGAAATATGAGGATGATGAAGAATGCTCATCTGTGATGAGGTTAGAAATTTCATAAGCAGGGTGAAGGATCTCTGAGTCTTTCTTTCATACATAATAGCTAATTCCCAACTGTCAGTATAAATTGTAGAACACAAGACTATTTCACACAAAATATAGGGGCAAATACTGGCCTTGATAAGCAATAGGGAGGTACCACATTTTGACACATTTGAACGAGTTTCAGAAAACCTGTTTCTACCATCATACTTTATATTTTGGTATATTCTTAAAAGAATGTGGGGGAAACATATGAAGTAAAGATGCAAGTCCTTTCTTGTCTCATCCTCATAAGGAATTGCAGAATTTTCTCCTTGCTCTGTGAAAGGGCATGACCTTTTCCATTGTTATTGGTGTAATGAATTGCATGACTTATGAAAACTGTATGAGTCGCACAGACTGACTAAAGCAAATAGTGCAAATAGTGCAAAACTATAGTAAGTGTTGGCTTGTTTTAAAAAACAAAAGCAACAAATGGGTTATTTGCATCTTTTAAACTATCAATTAATGTTTTTGTGCTTTTCAGGTGTGTGGTGGGTGTGCTTTGTGTACTAAAGAAAGTACATCAGTTTTGCACAAAATACAACAGAGACATCTTACACAAATTGTAGAAATCTTGATGGGTTGGCGGGAAATCATCCCTTGTCTGCTTCTTGACTGGAGGTGATGGATGTTTTGAAATTCTTCAACACATTTTGTTCTGTTCAGATCACCTAAACTGATGAGAACAAGAATGTTGGAGACTACTCTTCCCATCCCTAATGTGAAGCAAACCTCATACTGCAAGAAAGAAACGGGCACACAAATAGTTTGAGAAAGAAAATTGTGGAGGATGACAACTTTCCCCATGCCAAATCAGTCAGGGATGGGATGAACAGTGAAAAACAAATCTCATTCTCAGTCATTTTCCAAATCTTGCCATTCCAAGATTCCCTGCTGAGACTTTGCCCTGCACAGATGAGTTCTCCCAGTTTCTTGTTAAAAAAAAAGTGTCCCTTTTATTAATCATGATTATGATCTGGAATCGTCCTCCTCCTCATCATCTTAGTACTATAGGGCTGGATGGGACCCTACAGATCATCAGGTCCAGCCCCTGTCAAGGAGACACAGCGCAGAATCAAACTCCCAATTAGATATGCACACATTTTTTTAAAAAAATGCAAAATTCATCAAAAATTGCTAATTCATTGATTACTATTTGTCCGAATTGATGCTCCCATGAATATGAATAACAAATTTTAGTGATTTTTGATTTGTCAATTCATGGGGCTATAAAGCAGGCCACCAGGCACCTAGGAATACCAAAATCACAAAGAAGTTGAAAGGGACGGACGGACGGACGGACGGACGGACGGACGGACGGACGGACGGACGGACGGACGGACGGACGGACGGACGGACGGACGGACGGACGGACGGACGGACGGACGGACGGACGGACGGACGGACGGACGGACGGACGGACGGACGGACGGACGGACGGACGGACGGACGGACGGACAGACAGACAGACAGACAGACAGACAGACAGACAGACAGACAGACAGATAGATAGATAGATAGATAGATAGATAGATAGATAGATAGATAGATAGATAGATAGATAGATAGATAGATAGATAGATAGATAGCCGCCTAGAGTAATCTTAATTGATTAGATAGGCGGGATAGATAGATAGATAGATAGATAGATAGATAGATAGATAGATAGATAGATAGATAGATAGATAGATAGATAGATAGATAGATAGATAGATAGATAGATAGATAGATAGATAGATAGATAGATAGATAGATAGATAGATAGATAGAGGAACTGTGGTTGTATGCCAAATCATTTATTTATACATGGTGATAAGTGCTTCTGACAGAGGGTTTTTTAAAAAATTGTCTTCAAATGTCTGTGCATGTATTTACAGGTTTATCCATCCACACTTCTCCTCCTGACATAACTTTATGGAGAAAGCACATTAAGGAAGCTCAGGGGCCAGAAAGACATCTGTGCTTAGTAATATCTGTGAGCCTTTGCTGTGATGAAAGCTGTCTTTCCCTCTTGCTATATCTCCCAAAGAATATCAATCTCTCAATGCAGTGTGAAAGGCAGATGTGACATCACCAGCTAGAAAACAACCCCCCCCCCAATCTACCCAAGCCTGTTTTTTTAGGTCCAAAAATCCTGCGCTCCAAATGCCAAGCTGCCTTCTGATGCAGAATTAAAAACAGCTAAGACAACATTCCATCCTGTCAGGTACATACAAAAGGATTAGGACACCTGCCAGAAAAAGAATCAGAAGCCAAGATACTGACTCAAGTCTTTCTGACATCCTTTTATCCTGAAGTTGGCCATATAAAGTTCATATGAAAGTAAGTCCTTAAGTCAGAACAAGACCATTGGAAAAACAACCAAAGTAACAGTGTGCTTATTCCTTTTTCACTCCTCCTTTTAAAACAGGTATGGACCAGGCATGCCTGATGGACCTCCTGCTGCTTCCAGGAGCTCATATTTGGCCATTCCAGCATCATTGAGGTCTATTCATTAATGCACCAAATTTATGTGACAAATATGTTTGGTTTTGTGCCCTCTACAGACATTGAGACAATTTTTACTTTAAATGTAGGCGGTCACTAAAATCATTGTCTCAGTCCTGGATTTAAAACCAGTCTACCATTTTTTCATTGGGATGAGGTATTCCTATGTATTTATTGACTGCAAAGTACCTGGAATGAGACTGAGTCCTTGCTGATATGCTTTTAATAAATTATCAAATGTTAACATGAGCATTTCACAGTAGTAGCTGCAATAGTTGTGTAGAGCAGCCATTCTCAACAGGGGTCATATGGCCGCCTGGGAGGCTGAGACTGGAAACAGTTCTTCACACACCAATTTATATGCTTTGTTATGTGACCTATACAATCCTGATTTGGCCTATATTTATTTCATATTGTGTTTATGGCTGTGGTCAAAAATAAAGCTAAGAATGGCTGCTCTAGAGCAATGGTTTCCAATATTGGGTAATCCAAGTTTTCTTGGACTGCACCTCCCAGAAATCCTGTCCAGGACAGCTGGTAGTGAAGGCTTCTGGGAAATGCAGTCCAAGAACACCTGGGTAACCACTGCTCTACAGCATGTTTCATTCACCAGGGTTCAACTGTTGCCAAGGAGGCACAGTGGAGAATCAGACTCCCAGTCTCTGGCTCCACAGCCAAATCCTTGTGGCCAGAAAGAGGTTGAGAATGCTGGTATAGAGCATGAATCAAAATTAGGCTGTCATACATTTCTTCCACAGGCTAAATAACACAGGCTGGTGATAAGTTCTAAACTCAGGGTACTATATTTGCTATTCAAGCCTTAAACAATTGAAAGAGGGAAAGCTTCTAATAAACCCCAGATGGAAGGTTCCACAGTGAAATGCTTTAATCAAGCTATGGATACCACATTATAGGAGAGCACAGACAAACAATAGAATGCACACTGTGTCTCTTACTAGACTGGAAATAAGACTTGTCTACTCCCATTCAAATTGGCAAACTTGGCTGAAAAAATAAGACATTCGAGTACAGCTAATGATGCAGATATATAACATGTTGAGCTATTATAGTAGAGCTTTGAACTTATGATAAGTGAACTGACCCTGTAATAATTCATAAATTGCTTGCCAAATTCCAAGTTAATCATTATAAATGTGGATGAAAGTTCTGTGTTAGGGCAGATTTTTTTGAAGCGTCTTCAAATATTTGCACATGAGCATCACCAAAGCACATCACAGGGACATTGTGTGCATAGTACCTTTTTTCTTCTCCACTCTCCAGGCCACAATGTAGTGTGTTCTTATCTGGCTAGTCGTTCTCCCTTTCTCTTTGATTGTAAAGTGGAACCCCAGAAGCAACTACTTTAACAATGAAAATGCTTCTTTGGGATTCCAGGAAGAGTTAGGATGATGCTGGCACTGTAAACGAGGAGGAGACTGTAATGAAAGTTATAAAAAGGTTGAAGTAATGGAAAACTTGCAGTTCCCTTCATTTCAGAAAGCAAATCATTGACTGCATCCAACATCTGCCTAGGTGGAAAGACAGCTAAAATTGGATGCTTAGCTGTGCAGAAGACATATGAGAAGATCATATAATACATAAAATTGAATATCCATGTTACACACAGAGATATCCAACTAGTAGCATCTTCTGCTCCTAAAGCGATATACTTTTAAGTATGACTGCACAATTAGTTGAAAGTATAGTTGTACCTCATAGTACATGAGGGTCATAATTGTTCTGATATAATTGTTTATGGGAGCATAGATATGAGAATAAGAGATACCAATTTTTCATTACAGTTTGAGAGAAAGATGTTGGAATGTTATATTTAAATCATATTGTCCAGAACCCTGTTGGTGTTAGCGTGAGGTCTGTGTAAATTGCTGCAGCAAATTGTGACTAATTGATCAAGTGCCATTGTGAATCTTGGTCATGTTAAGGTCAGACAGCCAATTATGTACGGTAACCATGATGAACTATAGCACCTTGTCAACTGTTTGAAGTTAGCCATGCCAAGTTATGAATGGACACCAACAGGATTCCAACCATTATTTTAAAACTTTTTGTTTAGTTATCTTGACGATAATGGCCAGAATTCTATTAGTTATGCCTACCAATCATTTGGAATGTGTATGCTGATTTCTTAATTTGTGGCACTTCACCCTTGAGATTTAAATTGACCAAATTATGCAAGGATGAAAACTTAACTGAGTTCCAACCAATGCAATGTAAAATAAAATCTAGTTATGATAAAAACAAGTATGCTAAAATCCATACCAAGTGCAGGATCCAAAGTATCATTTCCTTGGGAGACATTTTCTTCCTCTGGTGGAGAAAGGATACTTCTGTCACCGAAAGTTATTTCTACAGGAAGAAAAGAATTTTTGGATCCAACCCATAATCTAATGATTAACTATAGCTTCTTAGCAAATACAATGAAGCATCCTTTTCTATGTAAAAGAACATTTTAAAATCAACATATTGTGTTGTATTATTTTTGTATGCATTATCATATTTATGGATCATTCCTAATGGTTTGGATGGATTGTTATAATGCTGGAACCTCCAAAACTGGAACAACCTATCCTGGGCTTGTGTGAGCAGAACAGAAAGGAGTGAAGGATAATGTTTTCCTATCTTTTCCTTTGCTGAACTTCTATATGCACAGCATGTACTCTCTGTTGAGCTACGACCATTTCCCATAAGAGTCATGAACTAGAATGCATTACATTAAAAGAAAAAATAATCACCTGAACATTTAATAAGAAATATGG
This sequence comes from Pogona vitticeps, assembly GCF_051106095.1. NCBI lineage: Eukaryota > Metazoa > Chordata > Lepidosauria > Squamata > Agamidae > Pogona > Pogona vitticeps. The sequence continues at coordinate 98,667,011 of NC_135786.1, forward strand.
AACATGCTTTAAATTTTTACAGTTTAATTAAAGTGGACTGCACTCTTAAACCTTAAAGCAAAATTTCTTGTTCTGCTTACTTCCCAGGAATATAACACGTGTAAAAAATTGCACTACTTCATGGTTCACTCAGGTTAGAGCCAATTCTCAATTTTGAAGAACTGAATTTATGTTATTTATACTAAAGCATAGTAATGTAGATTAGTTTCATGTATTACTTTCCCCCGCAGGATTCAAGTGGCTTAGAAATAAATGCAAAACCTTGGCAGAAACACTCTCAGTACCTTGTCACCATTGACTTCATGAGCAAAATAAGAGGCACAAACAAACAAGAATTAAATACAGTAAACAGTAGGTAGGCAAACAGCAGGTGAGAGAAAGTGAAAGCTTCACAAAACAGCAAGCCATCATTTTACTTCCCAAAAGGCTTGTTTTTAAAAATATGGAATTGACAGAGCTTGTTGAAGGGCTGTATTCAAAGCAACCCCCTGCCCACTCTCTACACACCTACTCCAGGGAGAGGGCCAACCCTCTAGAACAGCCATTCTCAACACGGGTCTTAGGGTCCCCTGGGGGACCCTGGCACATTTGAAAGGAACCACAGACTGGAAATAATTTTTCACACCCCACCTCATAAGGTTTGTTTTGTGACTTGTACAATCCTGATTCGGCCTATATTCCTTTCATATTGTGTTTATGGACATGACCGAAAGTAAGGTTGAGAATAGCTGTTCTAGAGCAGTGGTTCCCAACATTGGGTAATCCAGTTATTCTTGGACTGCAACCTCCATAAACCCCAGCCAGCACAGTTGGTGGTGAAGGCTTCTGGGAATTGCAGTCCATGAATACCTGGGTTACTTAAGGTTTGGAACGATGGCTCTACAGCATATTTTATTCACCAGATTTCAACTCCTGCCAAGGACGCACGATGGTGAATCAAACTCCCAACATCTGGCTCCACAGCCAGATCCTTAAACCACTAAACTAACCAGCATTTTGGTTCAGATGGGTCCATTGTAGTTGCAACATAGAGTGTGGCCACATGGGGAAATAGAAGTTAATTAGGATTATTTGTGGAGCTGTCCAGAGGGATCTATTTCCTGCTGATCACCCAACATGCAGGGAAATGTGCTCAAGCCTGACTTGATCCATGCTTAAGCTAGTCCAACTGTAGGGCTACTGCTTTTGAGGTCTAGGCTGGCCAATCCCCCAACAGACAGAAGTGTGACTTTAAAGGAGATCATTCCTGCATAGTGACCCTTTCCAGTGTGATAGGACATATGCTTTTCCCACTCTCTGATTGTGGGTGATCACAGAACAAAGGAAGGCTAATTGCCTTAGAGAGAGAACAAAGGAGTTGACAGCAGATGTCCGAGCCAGCAGAGCCTACAGGCAACGTCCTGAGAACTCTTTTATTTACTTAGCATGATTTACATAGTATGTTATGAGAGAGACAGATAGGATGCTAGTTACCTAATCATAACCAGATTGGCTGAAATAACCCTTTGATCTTATGCTCTACCTCTAAGCGAAAGGGCAGAATAAGGGGTTACGCTGCCTACTGGCAGCTGCCGCGTCCTGTCAGAAGTGTATGCACATCACTGGAACAGAATGCGGCTACAACCTTTTAAGCAGAAGCTTCCCACAGTCTGATTGCATCCTTACTAGGCTAAAGGAAGTTACAACTGGAGTAGGCCCATTTTAGTCAATACAGTTAAAATGGACTTACCTCATGAAGTCTCCACTGAGTCAATGGCTGTACTCTCATGCAACAGAATTTTAGCCATTTATTTATTTATTTATTTATTCATTTGTCCGTCCGTCCGTCCGTCCGTCCGTCCGTCCCTCTATCTATCTATCTATCTATCTATCTATCTATCTATCTATCTATCTATCTATCTATCTATCTATCTATCTATCTATCTATCTATCTATCTATCTATCTATCTATCTATCTATCTATCTATCTATCTATCTATCTAATATGCTGCCCATACTATCCAAAGGTCTCTGGATGGCTTACAACAATTTGAATACAATAACAATATTTTAAAAATGAAACAATTAAAATACAATTAAAAATACAGTGCTCTAAAAATTGCCATCAAGACCCACAGTTGATATTATTTCAATTAAAAACCTTCTGGAACAGGAAGGTATTGACCTGACACCGAAACATCAACATCAGCACCAGACAATCTCCCTTGGGATGGAGTTCCATAGTCTGGGGCAGCTGCCGAAAAGGCATTAAAAAGACATTTTAAACAAGACACATTTTCAACAATGTGCTGAAAGTTTATCTATCTTCAAAATCCACCAGAAAGATGGAAGAGAAAAAGAAAGACCAGTTGGCTGAGGGAGGGGGTTTCCACAACTTGTGAACCTCTGCTAGAATGTCACTGCCAACTTCCCATTGTATTTCCAGTAACGATAGGCTGGCGATCAAAGTCTAGAAAGTAGTTTTGCATAGGTTTGTACAAGGGAAGATTGCTCCTGTTTATTTGTCATACTTGGAAGTTTTCTATTAGCCTTTGCATAAATGGCAAACTGTTGAGACACTTAACTCATGGTTAAGGCATTTAACATCATAGTCATGGTAGACCTACCAGATGTTGCAAATATTGGATCCTGTTCCTGTAATTTTCTCTGATATTCATTGGGGAAAGAAAACCTTAAACCTGAACCTTATAGAATGCCTTGCAAAAAGGCTGTTCTCCAGGCTTGTCTTATTAGCAAGTAGATGGATGACTTCTGAGCAAGTTCAGTGTTGCCTGCTGGTTTCAGAGGACTGCTTACTTAGCCTTCTCTGTGGAAAAAAAATTGCATCGTGAGAATATCCACTTTAAATTTCAACAAACCAGTCAATACTTATTTTTTTTCTTTCTCCACTTATCTTTTGTTATTTTTCCATCTTGAAGAATCTGTTTATTGTTTATTGTTTTATAATTTTCATTTTGCTATATGTGTATCTTACTCTTTATTTTGTTTGGAAGCCACCTAGAGTGATCACAATGACCAGATAAGCGGGGTATTAAATAAACAAACAAACAAACAAATATGGAAAATATCTTTTGTGCAGAAGAATATTTGGCCAACAGTACAAGAACATCATCTCACACTCACTAAATGCAAGATTTAATTTTGAAGTCCATTTTAATTGTATTGGTCTGAAGGCAGACTTGGGGCAATATATTAACATTTGCAATAGAGCAACAAATAGTCAAGCACAGTCCATGTTTTTGTTCCCATGGTGTGCAAGTATTCTGCTTCTTTTGAAGCTTCCAACTCATTCATAGTGAAAGGAAAGGGAGGGAAAGGAAAGAAGGCACCAAGGGTAGACAAAGACTTCCAGGTGCTACAAAGTTTGAAGCCTAGAGACTTAAATTGTTTGAGCTACATTAGGATGTGGTCTTATACAAACTAACCAAAAGAAAATCCCCTTGAATACAGTGGGGTCTCTACTTAAGAACGTCCCTACTTAAGAACAATCCAACTTAAGAACAGCTCCATTTGCTAAATTTTGCTTCTACTTGAGAACAGAAATCCAAGATAAGAACAGGAAAAAAAACCTTTCCTGCTCTTTTTTTAACCTTAGGTCATCTTAGGTTAAAAAAAATTCTCCCCCTAGTGGTAGAGTACGTATTAACCAGCTTTGCATTAGTTCCTATGGGAACTAATGCTTCAATGTACGAACGCACCTCTACATAACAAAAAAAAAACAGCCAGAACGGATTAATCGGTTTTCAGTCCATTCCTATGGGAAATTTTGCTTCAACTTAAGAACGTTTCAACTTAAGAACACCATTCCAAAACGGATTAAGTTCTTAAGTAGCGGTTCCACTGTAGTTTCTATGGATGGAAAAGAGCAGATACGGATTAAATGGTTTTCAATGCATTCCTATGGGAAATACAGATTCAACATAAGAACTTTTCAACTTGAGAACCACTTTCCAATATGGATTAAGTTCTTAAGTAGAGACCCCACTGTACATGGTAACTGACTGTGGAGTAAATAGGTATACAATGCCATTGTAAAAACGTCTCTCTGTAGATGAGTTCAATCTGAAATACAGTATATTGGTCTCAATAAAACATGCTTCTCAGTGCCTGGAACTCTCCTCCTTTCATCCTTCACTAAGCTTACTGTACACATACTGTAAACGTATGCTCTACGTTTCATAACCTAGTTTTGCAAATGGCTGTGTGGGAACTATAAATAAAAATGGTGATGAGTATATTTATTCAAGTTGGAATTTAAACTGTCTAGCCTTAGAAAGAGTCACACTGCTAGCCATACACAAATTACAGTATGACAGAAAGGTAGCTGAATGCAAGATAAATAATGTTTCTCAAGCACTTTTGTGTGTGTGTCATCAAGCCATTTCTGACTTATGGCAACGTTTCCAGAGTTTTCTAGGTACAGAATACACAGAAGTGGTTTACCATTCCCTTATTTGGGGAATATCTGGGGACTGTGCAACTTACCCATGACCACATAGGCTGGCTCTTTTCTCTGGAGGCACAGTGGGGAATCAAACACCCAACGCCTGGCTCCTCAGCCAAATACCCAAACCACTGAGCTATTTAGCCAGCTCAGACACTTTTATAGGAAAGCATTCAAAATGCAATTTAAAAAATAACATCTGCAGCAAATTTATGTGGCTACCACATTTTAAGCAACTGCAGTGTTGCGATGCTGTCAGATGCACAGAGAATTTGAAACAGATTGAAAAGTTTTCCGGATTATAACAATAGCATTAAATAGGGATAGTCAAGAACTATGAACCTCCAATGGGGTTGTATTTGGGCAAATAAATGAACTTTTAAAATTTTGTACTCCACTGATGCAAAACAAACCACTGCAAGATAACAAACTTTCTCAAGTTCATTCTATCATATATATGAAGACATTTGTGATGTGGAAGAAATTCTTGAAAAAATGATCTATAACAAAACTTTCCCCTATGTGGACAACTAATGCAATAGTTAAATATATTTTCGACATGTAGAAGAACGCATTGTTCCTGCTTGCCACAGAAATGTGAAGGATGGGGAGCCACTCAGGGAGTGAGGAATGATTATGAAAACAAAAAATGAGTCTCACAACTGAATAGGAAACTGAGGGGAAATATAAAAAATGTGAAATGTGAACATTATAAGCAAGTGTCCATAACTGAGCATCAGAATGGATAAAGAAGTTGGTATTCATTGTGTCAGTCAAAAACAGGTATTATAACAGATAAAGCATTTCCTGATCACATATGTAGCCTAAATTGCCAATCGGAAAAAGCTTTCCATGCTGTAGTTATTTACAGCAGCTGTTTTTATCTTATTCATTCCTATACATGCTCAGTTGTTAATTCTGGAGCTTTCCATTTAGGGCTATGAAAGCAAAACTGTTTATCTATTATTTGAGACCCACTTTACATATATACTGTGTGTTAGTGATTCTCTGCTTTCAAAAGTGATACTTTCAAAAGTGAATACTCTGTGTTCTGTTTTGCGACCAGCCTTTGAACATGAGCTGGGCTAAATTGCTATAATTCCCCAACAAAACAAGACAAGTTGTATTCTAAGAAGCAAAACTAAATGGAACCCGGGAGGGTTTCACATCCATGGGCTTTCATTACAGACAACAGCTTTCCATTGTTACGTGGAACCACCAAATAGACTAGAATCCTGTTGCTTAGCATAGTAAGTTGCAATTGAGTACACCCATTGAATCAGTGGGGCTTTAGTGAGTCAACACCTCTAAGTTCCACTGGTTCAATGGACCTATTCTAGTGTACTGATTACAGTAAGCAATAGGATTTCAGCCGTAATCTGCGTTCTTCTTTCTCTTTTTCCTCTGTGTCTTCTACTGGAGGCCAGATACCATCCTGGCTATGCTGATATTTTTGATATAATTGCTCTAAACAATGATTGGAATCCTACTGATGTTTACATGCGGTTTGTATAACTGGCTTGCTGTGGCTAATTGTAGTTAATTATCGAGATACCAATGTGCTCCTTGATTGTACAATCAGGCACAGGACCAAGACATGCAATGGCGATGCATTCTGGCACCTCATTAATTAGCTAGCACCTTGTCAATTTACATGAATCTTATACAAATACCAACAAGATTTTGGCTAATGCATTCCAAACCAAAGTGCTTCAGCCAATACATTTTCATATCAGATTTCATTTGAAGCCAGATTTTGGTTGAGTATCACGAAAAACTTCCTAACTGTTAGAACAGTATGACAATGGAACCAATTACCTCAGTAGGTGGCGAGTGCTCCAACACTGGAAGCATTCAAGAGAAAATTAGACAACCTTCTGTCAAATATACTTTGATTTGGATTCCTGCATTGATCTGGGGGTTGGACTCGGTGGCCATATAGTTCCTTTCCAACGCCATTATTCTATGATTCTACTTTCATCTCAAAGTGTTCAAATAATTCTCATTGTTTGGCACTGAGCTGGAGCCTTCCAAATAACCCTTTTAAAGTTTTAAAATGTTTTCATGATAACCTATATTTACAATTAGTTTTCTTTTTTTTTCTTTTAATAACTGGACAATCATTCTTGATATATTGGGAAGAAGCGAGACCGCTGCTCATACTTTTCTACCTTTCCATGAGCCGCACAGGAACATTCCAATGCACAGACCTGTTGTTAAGTCTCCATGTGCCTCCTCCTGCCTTTTGAGGATGACCTTTTGAAGCTGTCAGCATTCAGGAGATTATGAAAAAAGCTATCTGAAGCCTGATTCAAAGGTCACTGATGAAAAAGGAAAGCTTTCCTGCTGTTTTACAACAGAATATTGCACCAGTAAGGATGGGTAGAATATTAACCGGGGACCCCTTTGATTCTACAGAACATGATCTCAGGATCAGGAGTAGGTAGTTCCATAATAAGGTTGATGCTATTTACCAGGAAATGCTTTAGGGATAATGAAACAGGTGCAGCATTGTATAAACACAGCACATTTATATTAATTATATCCACAAGGTGACAGGTATGGTCCCTGCCCCTATTTTATCTTTGCAGCCCTGTGAGGTAAATTAGGTTGAAAAAGTTCATCCAGTGGGTTTCATAACTCAGCGTGGACTTGATCCTAAACATCCCAAATCCCATTCAAACACTTTAACTGCTACACCAGACTGTTTTTCATCTTTTGTTTTAAAGAATTGGAAATAATAGCACAGTTACTGTACCTTTACTTCTTAACTGAAAAGCATTTTGAAAGAATGCCAGCTTTCAGGTAAAATTTCTTAGGGGCCACAGTTAGTTAGTTAGTTAGCCTAGGGGGCACATTGCCAAAAAGAAGATACAATGCATAAAATTGCCTGTGTTGACATATAAGTTCAGAGGGAAAATGAGAAATGATTTCTATCATTTAAACAGAATTAAATGGAATCTTGATTCAGTGGGGGCCACAAGGGTCAACTGACTTCTGGGCCTCCTGAGTCTGCTGTCCAGGTGCTGAATGTGGGTGGGTAAATAGGGGGCACCTTGAAAAAGAAGACTGCTCTCTATAGATGATGACACATTTTGGGTACATTATCACTTGAAATGCAAAACTCTGAGACCTGGACAGGGACAAGGAGTGGAAACATACTTAAGCACAGTGCCTGCATCTACCTAGAGGTGGAAACTTGTAGCAGAATCTGAATGCATCTGGGACTCTTCTGCTCACTTAAGGTGCAGAGCAACTGTGTGTGCTTCCAAATCCTTTGCTACCATGTAATATTACATGGTGGCACTGCGGGCTAAACTGCAGAAGTCTCTGTGCTGCAGGGTCAGAAGACCAGCAGTCGTAAGATAGAATCCACACAACGGAGTGAGCTCCCGTCGCTTTGTCCCAGCTCCTCACCAACCTAGCAGTTTGAAAGCATGCAAATGCGAGTAGATTAATAGGTACCACCATGCTGGCCACATGACAATGGAAACTGTCTCCGGACAAGTGCTGGCTCTACGGCTTGAAAACGGGATGAGCACCGCCCCCTAGAGTTGGACACGACTGGACTAAAAATGTCAAGGGAAACCTTTACCTTTTAAATACCAGGTACCAGTCACAATGCAATCCAGGCTGCAGCTTTCAACAGTCATAGGCTAATAACCCTGTACAGCTTCTTCAGGAGCCTTCTTGACAGGATCTAGACTTGATGATTCATAGGTTCCCTTCCAGCTCTGCAGCTTGAGTAGATGATGATGATGAATACCTATGTATCTCCAAAGTAGCCTATTATGACCAGTTTTTTTGCTGGGTAGCCAGGCCATTTGTATGCTAATCTGGTAACAGGCTCATTGGTAGAGTAGCCAGGTCATCAGAATCCTGTTCCCTGACATACATGGCCAAAGCCTACACTGGGCACTTGTGATGTCATGGGGTGGGATCTTGCAATGTCACAGAAGCAGGGCAAGTTAAGATTAGGAGGGACGCAAGAACAGCTTTTGGACCAACCGTTTGCAAAAAGAGGAACGGGGGGAATCTGGGTAAAGAGCCTGAAAATCTAGATAAGCTAACTGAGTTATTTGGCAACCCAGAGCCAGAAAGACAAAAAGAAAACTTGTTTGGATGACTGGATAGGTGGCAAATGTGTCAACAGATCTGAGCTGAGGGCAATGGCTCCTTGTTAGTGTTTTGCCATTTCTAGTCTTGCACATGTGTTCTGAAGCAGTGGTTCTCAGCAAGGGGCACCTAGAAGTAGTCCAGGTGTGACAAAGCATTTTCATAATGTAAAATTCTGGAATTATTCTTTCTGCTTGTTTATGTTACAATCATAGTGATAAAACCATAATTCCATTACAGTTTTAAGTTTGCCATCTTTATGTTTTATATTTACCACGGCAGTCACTGCAGAAAGAAAAAAGTGGATTGCAGATCAAATCAAGCCTAAATTCTTACTAGAAGCAAAAAAGGGCGATAAATTGAGGTTATTATACTTTGGGAGTATCATGAGAAGACAAGATTCATTGGAAAAGACAATAATGCTGGGAAAAGATGAAGGCAACAGGAAAAGAGGAACACCGATTAAGAGTTAGATTGACTTAATAAAGAAAGCCCTGACCTTGAGTCAGGACTTTTGAGAGGTCAGTAATTCATAGGGTTACCATAATTCAGAAGTGACTTGACCAAACACAATAACAACAATTTCCCACTGCTAATGAAATTACTGTACTTTTTTGTTGTTGTTTGTGTTTAATTCTACAAGGAAAAAGTAGGGCATTAATATAAATGTGTGTGTGTGTGTGTGTGTGTGTGTGTGAGAGAGAGAGAGAGAGAGAGAGAGAGAGAGAGAGAGAGAGAGAGAGATTCAGACATCTCTCTCTCTCTCTCTCTCTTTCTAACTAGCTGCCCCTCCTCTATTAGATTAGGTGTTAGACACAGCCTGAGAAGAAGTGAATTTAAATCATACCTGGCCCCGGAAGCTTTTTCAGTAATCTCCTCTCTCTCTCTCTCTCTCTCTCTCTCTCTCTCTCTCTCACACACACACACACACACACACACACACACACACACACACACACACACACACACACACACACATTCTCACTCTCTCCCCCAGCATCACTGTTCTTCAAGGTAATTAAAGAATAGAATCAAAGTATGGAATGTTAGTGCAAAAGGCCTATTTAAGTAAGACTTCAATCAGAGAACCCCCAAATCTAATTTGGTCTGAACTAGTGGTTCCCAACCTTGGGTAACCCAGATATTCTTGGACTACCATTCCCAGAAGCCTTCACCACCTGCTGTGCTGGCTGGGAGTTTCAGGGTCGCAGTCCAAGAACACCTGGGTTACCCAAGGTTTGGAACCACTGGTTTAGACTAGTGTGAAACTTTTTATTCATGAAATGAAAGATTAAATTATTAATCAGTTTTAAGAAAACTGGAAGAAAATGGCATGTGTGGTCATGGTGGACATCATTTCCCTTTTTAGGATAGGCATACTTTTCTTTGTTTACACCTCCAGCCTGCCCTTTTTGTAGTTTAAGTTGGCTTCTCCAACATGTACTTTCTTAAAGCCTTGGGCTACAACTCTGACAATTCACCTGCTAAATGGGGATGGAAGGATTTGTACCCTGGCATATCTGGAAGGTGCCAGATTGGAAAATGCTGTCCTGAACTGTGAATCTAACAATCTGTTCAATTAAGCATTGTTGCTGATCTGTGTCTTGCTTTTCCTGTCTTCTTCTTCTCTCTACAAGACACTGAGCAATAAATACTGACATGCAGTACAAGGAAACATAAATCAAGAGTGAAGAATTCTTAATTAGAAATATTCTGAGTACCTCTGAGCAGACACAATATATTCTTCTGCACTACTGAATACTTGCACATTCTCTCTCTCCCTACTCATCCCCTTACAATCAGGAAGCATGGATGGAAGTGGAAATCCCTTGTCATCACAAGAGAAAGGGAAATATGCTTATATCCCATGCTTTAGCACAGAGCTGCTTGCAAAGGCTGAGTCTAATGTCTTCAGACTCTTCTTACTCTTGTCTTCTGACTGAAGTGTCTGGCTGCTCCTCTTATTCTTCCTCTCACCTCTCTTGTCACATAACGGAGCTCACCTTACTCTGTAATTTTTGCCTATTCTCAAGCAGCCCTGCCAGTTTCACTCTCTGGTCAGGGAACTTAAAACAAAAGAGTCTGCGGCCCTCCCCTGTGGCTCTTTGCTTCTTTGATTATCTCCCCTTTTCCTTCTCTGAAGTCATGGCTCAGAACTGTCCTGTGACTCCATTGCTGTTCAGAATCGTAGCAAACAGATCCACTAAACCTATTAGTGTGTGTATGTGTGTGTTTTAATTTGCGGGTAAATGTTGAGCTAGTGAGGACCTCATTAAATCACACTGTGAATGGTGTTTAATCCCGATTGGGTTAATAGTTATACGTTTAGTCAGTTCATTTATAATAATTAGTTTATTACAAGGTCTGACAAAAATAACCCTCAGATAATTCATTCTGAACTAGTTGGCAGAAGGGATCAGGTAAAAAGGCAAAGGGAGGAGAAAGGAAGGAAGGAAACCTTTAATGAACTCTTTAATGCCAAATTCATGGAAACAAAAAGAATTAAATACCTCTTAGTGGAAGCATTTTCTTGGCTCCTTCAAATTCCACTTATTGCTTTTACTAATAAAGCATGACTGCTAATGTAAATTACCTCAGAAGCATTTGGCAACTGCTGTTGTTGACACCACCATTTTGATTGCTGCACTGGATATACTTAATAAAACATATCCAGATGACACTATTATTACAACATTAGGACAGTCAATTATTATCACCATTGTTAATGTAATAACCACATAATAGCTTATTATAATTAAAGTGTAATTAGAATGGAATATTCTCATGTCACAAATTCTTCACTTTGTCCTACTTCTTTTTATCTGAGCAAGAGACAAGAGGGCATGAAGAATTAATTTATTACTTGACAGAGATGCACTTGAGTGGCAATTGAATGCTGAGTTATTTATATACAAATGTGCAATATAAGTGAAGTAGTCTTGATCCCCCATGGTAGCCACAATATAGGAACTTTGTTCCTAAAAGTTTGTCTTGAGCATATGCATGTGTGTGCTGAGCTGCATGAATGTGCATGTACATCCTTCTCCTCTCTCATTTCCTCACGGTGGTTGGACATCATCATGCTATTCTTATTTTAAATACACCAGTTCTAAGTCAGGGTCCCTGTTGCCACTTATTGGGGGCCCAGTTTGTGGTCTGGTCAGGCAGGGCACTGGCACCAACTGCCATGATGAGTCCCGTCCTCCTCCCAGGCATCTCTGTACTGGAGTATTGTTATGCAAGCAAACTGATGCTCAGAGTTTTGTGACAAAGATATTTATCATACACCGAGTGAGAATTCTCTGATGCCCAAACTGGATTTACAAAGTGAAGACACATTGGATGTCATACTGCAAATACATGTTAGCTATGGAAATGCACCAAAGCACTTCAGAAGAAAATCAGTGTATTCCTTATAGACTACAGCAAAGCCTTTGATGTATAGATAATTAAAAACTATAGAAATGGGTACATGCCAACACTTGATTGTCCAGTTGTGTAACTAATTTGTGGGCAAGAAACTACAGTTAGGACAGAATAGGAGAAATAGAATGGCTTCCCATGAGCAAAGGTGTCAGAATGGGGTGTAATTTATCTCCCCATCTGTTCAATTTAGCAGAATATATCATATGGAAAGATAGATAAGATTCAGATAAAGGAGGACTGGAAAGTGATGGAAAACCATCAGTACCATCAATCCAGATGGAACCATATTACTGGCAGAAAGCAGCAATGACTTGAAATGAGTCCTGATGACAGTGACAGAAGAAATTGCAAAAGCAGGATTGGAACTGAACATGGAAAAGACAAGAATCACGACCTGCATAACTTTAATACAGACAATGAGGAAATTGAAATTGTCAAAGATATTGTATACATTGGTTCAATCATCAATCCAAATGGAGACTGCAGCCAAGAAATCACAAGACTGACATGAAAGGGTAGCAATGAAGAACTAGAAAAGACCTATGTGTAAGGATGTGTCACTGAAGACCAAGGTGAGTATCATCTGCATCATGGTATTTCCAATTACTATTTATAGATGTGAAAAATGGACAGTGAAGAAAGCAGACGGGAAAATGTGGTGTTAAAATAGACATTCCTTCAAAATGTGGTGCTAAAATAGACGTTTATGGATAACAAAGACTGCCAGAAAGAGAAGTCGGTCAATGGGTGCTAGGTCAAGTCTACCCTGAACTTCTTCTAGAAGGGTAAATCACTAAACTGAGGCTGTCATACTTCAGGCACATCATGAGAAGACAGGACTCGCGGGAAAAGAGAATAGTGGTGGAGAAATGTTAAGGCAGTGTGAAAAGAGGAAGACTGAGTATGAAATGGATTCACTCAATGAAAAAAAATGCCATCGCCTGCATTTACAGATCAATGATACAATGACTCATAGAATCTGCTGGCTTTCTGTGCCACTCTAGCTATGCTTTCTCGAGGAGACGTCATTTTGTCAAATGGCAGGGCCAGCCCATCCAACAGCTGCAGACTGACACTTTTGCTGGGTATTACATTCAGTAATGTTTCAGCAGCCACAACGGAGAAAATTGAAAGAACTGGTCTGGAGGAAGCTAGCAGGAGAGGCAACAGATATAGAACGGTGATGATGAGCAGGTAATGAGCAAAGGGAAGGTCATCACAGCAGGCTAACTTGAGGAGCCAGGAAGTGACTTTGCCTGCCTTTCCCCCACTGCATCCACAGAGAGCCCTGCTTGCAAATTTGGTTGCCGTCCAGAGCCCTTACACCTATCCATAATAATAATTTTGATGAAACCTAACAGCTTGAACAGTCATCCCAAACCTTTTGCAGTGTTAGAAACTAAATGAGGCATGTGCTTCGCTCTTCTCCAGAAACCATTAATCTTTGGCGTGTGTGAGTGTGGGCATTTTACGCCAAAGCGAGGTGAAGGAAAGAAGGTCTGGAAGTGAGCTGTTTCCTTAAGCATTCCTCACCCTCCACCCCAAGTTTTTCCCATACATTTTGTGCCTGACCGAAAGACGTTGCATTAAGCAAAAGAAATTACACTGGGGGTCTTGCCAACATTATGTTATAGACATTGAGAGGTGTGGGTGGAAGGATTGTGAAAGAAAGAACTGGACTGGACTGAAATAAAATAAAATTTTGCATTCAAGGAACACAGGAAAGCTTTATATAGGCCTTTGTTTTTCCTGGTAGCATTGTTTATGAAATAACGTCAGGAAGCAAAGAAGTTTTCAACAGCCACTCGGAAATAGGAAACAATGAGTTAAATCCAATATTAGGCCCAATATGAGTAGAGTAATTGAAATAAATGGAATATACGTTAATGGTAACTAATAGGTGCCATTCATGTCCATGGCACCATTCTAACTGGGGCTAATACTAGTTTTAGCCTTATATTTAATTTTGTTAATTATTTCCACTGAAGAGTATATAGTACCATGAGCCTTCTATGTATATATTTCTTCAGTTTCTGGGCCTGAATTTGTTCTAATAGAAAGAGGACACAGCCAACTAAAATAGCACTATACTTAAGTGCCAGCAAATGAATGGGAACAGCTTCCACACGTACCGAGAGAAAAGCTGGTTGGCTGAATTTACCTTTACAAACAAGGTGCTCATACTGTACCAAGACCCTTTGGTCCTTAGCAGATTATTAAGATAACAGCTTGGAGAAGTTACGTTTTTGGATTATACCTCCCAGGTCCTCCAGTCAGCATGGGAAATGGGGGATTCTGGGAACTGTAGTTCAGGAAAGTAGCTTCTTCAGGCCCTGAATGGGTAAAGTTTGAACTGAAATCTCCTAATCAAAAAAGCAATGTAGATTTAGTGCTGTAACCATAGATATCCTTACCTGGGAATCAGCCCTGTTGGATACACCAGGCCTTATTGCCTTGCAAAAAAGATGAGCCATTCCTTGAAATGTTTCAGGACCTGATTATCAGATGTTTGCACATAGCATCAGCATTGGCAGACCCTTGGAAACATGCATCTTGGCCATGGTGGTGGAGGAATTCAGAGAATCTAGATATCTGGCTGGCGGACCAGAGATTGGGAGTTTGATTACCCACTATGTTTCCAAGGAGATGAGCCAGCTTGTATAGCCTTGGGCAAGCTGCATAGTCCCAGGATGCCCACAGAAGAAGGGAAGGTCACACCATTTCTTCTTCTTCTTCTTCTTCTTCTTCTTCTTCTTCTTGTTCTTCTTCTTCTTCTTCTTCTTCTTCTTCTTCTTCTTCATTACTATTACTATTACTATTACTATTACTATTACTATTACTATTATTATTATTATTATTATTATTATTATTATTATTATTAAAAGCTGAGGATAAGGTAAGGAATACAGAAGGTAAAGGGGGATGTGGGCAGAAAAAGAAGGGGGGAGGAGAACACAAAATGTACTGTCATCAAAACTGGTTTGTTCGCATTGCAATATCAAGTCCACTTTTCACTTTTCTGCATTTGATTACCCTTCCAGATTCCTACTTACAATTACATCTTAGTTTTATTCTATGTTACTACAAGCTCTATCTACTGACTCAAGCCATTTATATAATAAATCCCATCGTTCAGTTGCCTTTTGTTTTGGACAGTCTTTCAACACTTCTGAGAGTACAGTATATCCATTTCTGCCGCTTCCCATATCTTCTCAAGGAGCTCCTCTTGTTTCGGTATCTCTGATTTCTTCCAGTTCTTAGCATAAAGAATTTATATACGTATACATTATGTGGTATAATGTTCAGTAAAAACAATTCTGTTTTTTGTAACAAAGTACGTACTGCTATCCAGTACTGTTTCGCTTCTCTTAGAAGGACACACCACGCTTTAAGAAGGGCTGCAGTTCCACTAACCCCAGAATTGTTTTTACTGAACATAATATCAGATAATATAGATAAAACAAAGAATTTATATATACATATATAAAAACAATATAGTCAAACAATAACTTCTCCACATTTAGGCCACCTGAATGGACATGTACCTCCCTGGTGTGCTAACCCTAAACATGAATGGCACAGACATTAATTCAGTTTGAACACAATGAGGCTGGCCTGGAACGCTTACATGTACAGTATAAATACAGTAAGTGCCATTTACCTGCACTTCATATTATGTCTTCTTTGAAGTCATGGAGAATTTCTGTATTAATGTATTTTCATCCTACACTCAGGGTCTTCTAAAAGTTTTAGCATAATTTCAATCCCTGCAGTCATGATTTGTATGATCATTAGAAATGAACTGGCTGGAAACTTCATAGCACAATTCTATATATATCTACTCAGAGGTAAGTCCCACTGAATCCATATTCACAAGTGTCAGGCAGCACTCTTAGAACTTGTTCATATGCAAAATATCTACCAAGATGCTTGCATGTTCTCCACCATGAAGAAAGGAAAGGCATTGTCTGTAATAATATCCCCCCAAGTAATAGCGTGCATTCCCTCAGTACAGATTTTAAGGTATGCTTGGTGCTTTGGAGCCCTCTACTGCTGGCTGCACTGGTCCTTTCTGTGCTGCTGTTATCAATCCTATGCTGCGTTATGATAACCTATGTGGAAGAAAGGAAATATGGCTGTAATATACAAATAGGGCATCAGAACAAACAGTAGCACTGTAAACGTTTGCATAGGGCATCCATTTTCATATCCCAAAATCCCAGTGGGATTTTGTTTGGTCACTTTGCCATTGTTTTGGACATTCAAATATGGTAGGAAGGGGATGGTTTCCCTGATGAAAACTGAAATCACCAAGACAAATATAATGTTCCAGAATCATGGTCAATTGTTTGTTCCTTTGCACACACACAAAAAAGAAAAAATTGGTATGAAAGCAGAAGCAATTTGGATCAAGCTTTAGGATTCAAAACCAGGAAGCAAGTTCGACTAACATGGTCATGGGTCTTAGTTTTGAAAAGCAGGCTGCAATTAGGGTTTTTTTTATGCCTTTAAAAAATTATGTTATTTTTTTCTTAAAAGTGCTTGTTTTCCTGTAGTGTTGATACCGGCTTTCTTTAATGTGTGCTTTTCAGCCAGATGACTCCTTGCCGGTAAAGACTGGAGGCCGCTGTTTCCCTGCAAGCCATCCACCCCAATACTGTTTCAGACCTTTCCTGGGCTGGGCTGTCAAGTTGGGGGAAGCCAGGCAGTCAAAGAGGAAAAGGAAGGGGTGACATTAGCCGGCCACTTTATTGATAATTTCCCCCCACCCCAGGGATTTTATGAGCCCCCAAACACAAACATCCTTTTCTGCTGTTAGGTGGGTTTTTGTTTGTTTGTGTGTGTTTTTGTTTTGCCTGATAGGCATGGTCTTCACTTCTAGCATATTAACAGGCTCCTTGTGCATGGGATTAAGTGGCTGCCCCGTTCTGTTCACCTGTGAAATGTCAAAACCTGCTTGAAAAGAGCCATTGTTTCCAAGGAATGCCAGGTCTATCTCACCGAAAGCAAGTCTTTGCTTTGAGCTAGAATTTAGAGTCTGTGTAAGAAGCTCCTCCTGGGATTAAAGCTACCACATCCGAGGGCTAAATATTTCTCTGCAAGCCAAACCTCGCCCAGCTTGGGTTCTTTCCCCCCCCCCCACAAGCTCACCAAGGGCGGGCGGGGGGGGCGCAGGGAGAAGGAAACCTTCACCACAAAACCCACTGGGCCCGACGACCATTCAGGAGCTGGAGACATAAGTCCCTCTGTTCTCGCTTCTGTCTTGTACATTTACAGCACTTACGGGCATTCATGTGAATAAGCCCATAATATTTAATGAAGGTTCTGAAATGGCCTTATACTTTTCGTTGGTGGAATACAAGGCAAAGGTACAATACGTGTATTCAGACTTGGACAGAAGATGCCTTTTTGCCCAAGCAGAATGAAAAAAATAATTTCTGAAGTTAAAAAAAGGTAGGGGGAATAGCAGAACCCACTTCAACTTGTATTTTAAACTGAAGTTGACACACTACACACAGTCATAGTTTTCTTGTAAGAATCCACTGGGATTAGCCGGTAGTGTTTTTTTCTTTTTTTTTAAGTCTCTGTGTGCTTTAAAGAAAACTCTTTGAAACTGGTGCTGCTGCTTAGCTTTCACTTCTCTTTTGGACATAATGATTTGGGATTTTGCCCACAATTAGAAAAACAAACAAACCCAAACAACAAACTGCAAGGGTTTTTAAACAACTACACCCTGTGGCATGTTGATTCTTGTACATTAAATGCTGCAAGAAAAATGTGCTGAGACGTTAAAATAAAAATCATTAAGGAGGATGGTAATGAATTAGCCACAGCTGGATGAGGTGGGGGCGGTGCTGAAGGGAAAGATAAACAAAGGGACAGGCATCCTTTTGTGTAAATTAAAAAATCTGACCTGTATATGAACTGCTGATGGTAAGTCCTGTACTTAGCTGATTCCTTGGAATTGTTAGCTTTTGACACAACTGCATTTTGCCTCTGCTTTTGGTTAGGAACATTGCTTACCCTTTAAAGTCTAACAAATGAGTTGTATTACATATTCAGGCTATGATGAATTGCTGGTAATTATTTAAAAAATGAGCTTACCAGAACATAATCAAATGTTATAAATAATAGAACGAGAACAATGTATCAGTATAAAGTATGGCATTCCTCACCTTGCCCTTTAAAACCACTTTCCTGTGATTTAGTGAAAAGAAACCCAACATCATTTTTCCACAGGCCGGGTATGGATGGCATATAAAGGAAACCTTGTCTTTTGGGGGTTCTGGCTTTCAACCAGTTTTGACTGCTGGGATTTAGATATAAATTTTGGCAGCCTTTGCCAATCCCAAAACATAGCATTTACAGTGCAGACATGAACATAGCCAGCGACACACCCGGTAAGGAAAGGATAATGAATGAATATGGTATCTTTGTGACATCTCTAGAAACCCAGACACTGAGTTTCATAAATTCCCAATGAAATGGAGAGAGGGAGGGCAGCATGGTCCAATACCCCAAACGAAGAGGGGCAATATGGACAAAGGGCTGTAAAATACCAGAGCAATGCTTTCACGTCTAAGTTGTGTTCATGCTAGGTAAAGGTAAAGGTTCCCCTTGACAATTTTTGTCCAGTCGTGTCCGACTCTAGGGGGCAGAGCTCATCCCGCTCTTCAAGCCATAGAGCCAGCGTTTTTGTCCGAAGACAATCTTTCCGTGGTCACATGGCCAGTGTGATTTAGACACGGAACGCTGTTTACCTTCCCACCGAGGTGGTCCCTATTTATCTACTCGCATTTGCATGCTTTCGAACCGCTAGGTTGGCGGGAGCTGGGACAAGCGACGGGTGCTCATTCCGTTGCATGGATTCAATCTTACGACTGCCGGATCTTCTGACCCTGCAGCACAGGCTTCTGCGGTTTAGCCCGCAGCGCCACCACGTCCCCTGTGTGTTCATGCTAGAATGGTCTATCGTTGCAGTTGCTATAATATTGCTCAACAATTCCTAAGATTTCTGTTAGAAGCAAACTTTGGCTTTTCTTGGGCAAAACCAAATGTAATTTACTAAGATTTACAATCAGATTCCTTGCTATTTAGAAATCATAATGACAATAGGAATAAAATCTGATCAGAACTGCAGCACCAGGAGAGCAGGAGTTTGCTTCCCTCTCATGTCTTTTTCTAATGAAAGCCACATCTCTTCCTCATATCCCAAGCTACAGGAAAGCCTAGGTTTTAGCTGAGGGCATGGTTACACTATTAAAGTGAATTGAGTGTGGGATGCGGATTTTTTAATTTGAATTAAAATCATGTGGTAATCATGTGGTTTTTGGGTCCGTGTGTGCATTCTCTTGCCAAAAAATGTAACTTGTTTTTAAATTATATTGTATATCGATCAACTAAATGACACACACAGAGAGAGCCTTGGAGAAGGAGAGGGAGCAGGGACTGAAACTGACCAGAGCCATTTTGACTAGATTGGGACTTCGAGGCTTGTGAAGGAGGGGCACACACACAAACACAGGGGATGGAGAAGGAGAGGGACCATGGCAGGCACACCAGTGAGTGGTGAACCCCACATACACAATTTAGACCGACAGAGGCATATATGCCAAAACAATTGAAAATAAATCGGTTTCACAAGCAATTTAAAATAAATGACTAGTTCATAACTGAGTAAAATGCCTTGCTTTCCAGTCCCAAAACACACTTTCCAGGCCAAAAACTCTGCACTTCTATGTGCGTCAGGCAAGTCACCTTTAAATAAATCAATTTCAAACATGCTAAACCTGATTCAAATATAGTTTTTTTTCCACATGGAACCATGCATTGAAACAATGGCATGATGAAAAGCACTGAAATAAAGTGCTGTCCAAGAGTTAATTGTTGATAGGTAACCTCAAAGTCCTAGTCACCCTCCTTGTTCTCTTCTTTAAACTGGATGTGGACTATATAAACCTCCAGATAGATTGGTTCGAAATTGGGAAAGGAGTATGACAAGGCTGTATATTGTCCTCCGGCTTATTTAACTTATATGCAGAATACATCATACGAAAGGCTGGACTGGAGGAATCCCAAACCGGAATTAAGATTGCAGGAAGAAATATCAACAACCTCAGCTATGCAGATGATACCACTCTGATGGCAGAAAGTGAGGAGGAATTAAGGAACCTTTTAATCAGGGTGAAAGAGGAGAGCTCAAAAAATGGTCTGAAGCACAACATCAAAAAAACTAAGATCATGGCCACTGGTCCCATCACGTCCTGGCAAATAGAAGGGGAAGATATGGAGGTAATGACCGATTTTACTTTCTTGGGCTCCATGATCACTGCAGATAGTGACAGCAGCCCCGAAATTAAAAGACGCCTGCTTCTTGGGAGGAAAGTGATGACAAACCTTGACAGCATCTTAAAAAGCAGAGAGATCACCTTGCTGACAAAGGAGCACACTGTCAAAGCTATGGTTTTTCCAGTAGTAATGTATGGAAGTGAGAGCTGGACCATAAGGAAGGCTGACCACAGAAGAATTTATGCTTTTGATCCTGGTGGAGACTCTTGAGAGTTCCCTGGACTGCAAAGAGAACAAACCTATCCATTTTGAATGAAACCAACCCTGAGTGCTCACTGGAAGGACAGATCCTGAAGCTGAGGCTTCAATACTTTGGCCATCTCATGAGAAAGGAAGGCTCCCCAGAAAAGACGCTGATGTTAGGAAAGTGTGAAGGCAAGAGGAGAAGGGGATGTCAGAGCACGAGATGGATCGACAGTGTCATCAAAGCTATCAACATGAATTTGACCAAACTCCGGGAGGCAGTGGAAGACAGGAGGGCCTGGTGTGCTCTGGTTCATGGGGCCAGGAAGACTCAGATATGACTTTACGACTGAACAACAACAAGGGCTATTTGCACTGGGTGGAAATTCCCTGATCCTTGAGATTACTCAACCCTTTGTCCTAGAATTGTCTACTAAAGCTGGTAGTGAATCTCCTGAGCACTGGCAGAAGGCTTTCACGCGATCTTCTGCTTGGCCACTGAACTGAATGTGTCAAGCACTGAATTTCTGTATGCACAGCATGTGCTCTCTTGTTGAGCTATGGCCATTTCCCACTAGAGTCATGAACTGGTATGCATTACATTAGAAGAAAAAAAAATACTGGAACATTTCATAAGAAATGTGGAACATATTTTAAATTACTTCAGTTTAATTAAAGTGGACTGCACTCTTAAACCTTAAAAGAAATTTTCTTGTTCTGCTTGTTTCCCAGGAATATAACATGTGCTAACATTTGCACTAGTTAATAATTCACTCAGGTTAGAGCCAGTGGGCTTTTATAATAGTATCCTGACATGTACACACACACACATACACAATGTTGTATATGTTGATAATTATTATTATCAAGATGCATCTCCCTGACAGTCGTTAAATCTTGGTTGATTTCCACTCCCTCCACCCGAATGGAACTTGAAAATGCATATAATTAGGTAATGATATAATGGGCTTTTAAATTAAGATAGGCTTTTTAAAATAGTATTTTAAATCTATTTTATTGCAATTTTATTATTTTATTGGGAGTTCTGGTAGGCAGTAGTGTGAATAAGAAATACGTTCAATAAACAAACAAATAAATGAAATGCAGAGCTGGATATAAATATGTAGATGAACCCTTCCTTGAAACTTGTAATCTGCTCAAACGTTTAGGTGCTGAGGAGGGGGCGGGGAACAGTATTGTAGTTCACTACCCACTCAGTGTAATTCCTTGTTTTTTCAAATTTTTAGTAAGAATTGAGGGGGGCGGGGAGGAGGAGAAAGGGATGTGCCCACAAATGGCTCCTTGACATGCTTCACCCTAATCTGTGAGAAGAGAAAGTGTGGGGACAATTTCGCTGAACTGTTTCTGTCATTGTTCTTGTTGTTATGTGACATCAAGTTGCCTCCGACCTATGTTGACCTTGTGTGAATCAGCCCTGGATTTACCATTAATCAAAATAAGCACGTGTTTAATGCACCAACAAGGGAAGGGGCACCACAGTGCTGGATTTACCAGGGACCATGGTGCAAATATCACTGTCTCCTTAACAAACCACATCCCTCCTTCCTTCAAGAAACCATCTCCCTACCTAAAGTAATTGGGATTTTGCATATGATGGCTGGTTCTTTTTTGCTACATGCTATACAATTAAATTGCTGCATTTTCAAGCCATGGTATCTGCTGTGTGTTATATTTGTAGGGAGTACCATAATCTTTTCAGTGCTTAGGGCCTCTAAAGATCTTAATCCAACCATAAGCAACCTCCAAAAGATCCTGTTCAGCTCTTGTAAATGCAAGCCTGTGGCTTCCTTTAGGGAGTCAATTCATCTCCTATTTGGTCTTCCCCTTTTCCTGCTGTCTTCCACTTCTCCCAGTATGATTGCCTTTTCTAAAGAATCCTGCCTTCTCATGATGTGCCCAGAGTAAGACAACCTCAGCTTCAATATTTTTGAACTAGTGAAAATCAATAATTTTTGGAGTTGGTGCTCATGAGAAGTAGTGGTTGTAGCATAGCTGTGTTATTTTTCTCCTCAAAGGTGTTTTTTCTTTTTCTTTTTTGTTTATTTGTTATTTTGCATGGCAGCTTGGCCATTGTTTTGCTTTCTATGCAATGCCCTCTACCAAGGGGAGAGAGGGAGAGAGAGAGAATAACATTTGGAAATAATTCTACAAAGCGTCATTTCAATATCTCAGGAAGGTCTCAGTCTATTTCTCGGGGGGGGGGGATGGATTTTGTGAAATTTTGGCTCAGCACTCTAGGATTCAGCATCTTATTCAGGCCTTCAAAATACTACATTTTGGAGGGATCATTGTAATAGTTTTTGTCTTTACTGCACAAGATACATTGAATATAGTTCCTTCCTTATAAGCCATGTGGTCAGTTTGAGTGAGGGCCATGTTGTATCCTGCCCGATCCTGAAAAACAGTGAAGCTAGTGTTATACCACACTATGTCATCCAATTTCCCACATTTTTTAAAATTCAGCATCAAAGAGGTACCCATTTTTCTGCTTTGTGTTCCCAGGGGCCTGTAGAATTTCTTTCTATTTTATTTTTTAGATTTCTACCATCACATAGTGCTGAAAGTCTTATATTTCTTTCCTTACAAATCAAATTGCCCTTCCACAGCTTCCTTAGATGCTCACACTTCCTGTTATGAAAGAGGACTAGAGATGCAGTTTTGTTACAACATCTTCCTTTGGGCTTTAACTGAAGCGTGGACAGCTGGTGGAGAGGCTCTGTCAACTGCCACAGACATGATGATGCAGTGAAAGACAAGACATATGTAGAAACTTGTCAGCCACCTCATAAATATGGTAAGCACAAGAAACCTGAACCTCACGCCTGAGAATTTGTCTGAAATATCTCTTCCTTTGAAACTGTTTTCAAAGGGAATTTTTCTAATGAATTGATGGAGAATTATTGACATTCTCTTTGGGGAAACTTTCATCACAACCTTTCTTCATTCTACTTTTTTGTAAATATATTCTCAGAGTAGCTTACTCCAGTTAAAATGTGTGTTGTGTGTTCTGCACTATCAAGTTGGAACTGACTTATAGGGACCCTAACAGGGCTTTCAAGTTAAGTGAGATATTTAAGGAGTGGTTTTACTAGTTCCACTCCTCCAGTAAAAATTCTCAAGTGTGTATTTGAACACTTTTCTTTAGGGTCCTAGTCTATCACTCATTCCACTACACCACACTGGAAATCCTTATAATTAGAATATTAAAAAAAAAAAAACTAAGAACAAGAACAAACAGAAACAACAAAACAACATCTTCCCCCATGCCATGCCCAAGAATTAATAAATCTACAAGTGTGAACTGTATTGCACATGTTTTCTTTGACTCAAAGACCTACACTAAAGATAAATTTTGTGTGTGATTGAAAAAAATTTATTCCATATATTATTTAAATGTTTGTGTATATATGCAAGCATTAATGTCTGTGCATGTATGTGCATAAGTTTATATATGTATCCCTTTGCAATACTCAAAAGACGGCTGTGGTCTATTCGAAAAATTTGAGCAACAATAATTTTCACTGGGTAAACTACTAGGAGTTAAAGTAGTCTGTGCTGAAATTATTTTTTAACAGCTCGGGTGTCAAGCAAAGCACACTAAAAGCATTATCAATCAGAGGCAGTCTCAACCCACTTTATACCCTTAGGATGCTATACAAAAGGGAGGGGGAGGAGAGAGACTGGGAAGGGCTCACTAATGGAAGTTCCCTCTCAAGTAGTATCAAATAGCATCTGAAAAGGTTGCCAATTTGAATTTTCCTCCAACACCTTACCAGTGTTTCCACACAGACACTCTAAAAGACAACTCACCAATGTCTAAATGGGACAGCGTACAACAGCTCCTTCACAAATAAGCTTTTAATTGATTATAGCTGTGTTTAGAGAAACAAAAGGGAATTATGCAAGATTATATTTTTTAATTGTTTACCAGAGTTAACAGTAAGAGGGTCCCTTCCCACGTTTCCTTAAAAACTAGAAAAAATTATCACTTTGTGCCATCTCCCAACAACCCTCTGTTTCACAGGTATATAGCATATGAAATTCGCATGACTTTGTTCGCAAATGTTGGTATAGCCTCTGTTTTTAATAGTAGCAGCAAACATCATACGTGAGGAGAGAGAAATACAAGCAGTAAACTGTTTGTTGGAAGATACTGATGCAGTCTCAGGCACACTTGTGTCAGTCAGGGTCACAGCAGAAAGTTTAATATCATTCCCTCTTTTACCTACCCAGTGTCACCATAAAGATATTAATTGTTATTCAGAGCCTCTCCTATTTTCATCTAAAAGAGGAAATGTTTCACACAAGGAGTTCAGGGAACTTACATGTAATAATCATTATTCATTCTTATCCATAGGATTTTTACAGTTGTGTGTGGTGTGGATAGAGTGACAGATTACGACTCAGGAAACCTGATTTCAAATCCCTGCTCAGCTATGGAGACTCAAAGGAGTGGGGATGGAACTGGTAAAGGTAAAGGTAAAGGTTCCCCTTGTCATTTAGTCCAGTCATATCCAACTCTAGGGCGTGGTGCTCATCCCCATTTCCAACCCATAGAACCAGTGTTTGTCCATAGACAGTTTCCATGGTCATGTGGCCAGCACGACTAGACATGGAACGCTTTTACCTTCCCACCGTGGTGGTACCTATTTATCTACTCGCATTTGCATGCTTTTGAACTGCTAGGTTGGCAGGAGCTGGGACAAGCGATGGGAGCTCACTCCACCGTGTGGATTCGATCTTACGACTGCTGGTCTTATGACCTTGCAGCACACAAAGGCTTCTGCAGTTTAGACCGCAGCGCCACCACGTCCCTTTAAAACCACTATTTAAATATCTCACTTATCTTGAAAACTGTATTAGAGCTGCTATACATCTAACTAGATGCGTTGGCACTGGGGACAAGTGGCACCGCCTCCCACTCTTTTGTGTGGCAAAAGTGTGGGCCCTTCTAAAAAAGAGAAGAATGTGATGCCCCTCCCACAAGAAAGCAGATAAAGTGCATGCTTTGAGAAAAAAAGAAAGAAAGTGGATATAGACAAAAGCTCTTGCCATTTATATTCCACTCACCAGTATATATTCTTCTAAATTTTGGTGTCCTGGGACAAAGCTCCAAATGTTCCACCCTATTTACAGTTGTGCAGAAACAAATGTTGGAAACAACCCATGACTGGAAGCAGGAATGTCTAACTAATGCAAATGTCTGAATGTCACCACAAAGGCTTCTCTCACTTCCAAGATGACACACATTGGCTTCCTTCATTTGGCGATTGGTCTTCAGGGTTGAAGCATGGGGTTCCTTTAAAGTCTCATTTCATAGGTACATAAAGATTGCTGCGCTAATGACACAGTATCTGCAATACATGTAGTCTTTGTCTTTTCTTCACAGTTGGATACTGGCTCAAGCATGTCTTAATTGGTGAAGGAGAGGTTGAAGCGGGGTTATCAGGCACAGATGGAAAGAGAACTCAGCGCCCCACCCTTGGATTTTACTTGCATCTGATGTGATGTGTGGGCATAGCACAGACTATGCCTGTCATTTGCCTGTTAAGAGTGACCTCTGCTGGGAAAATGAAACAAATGTTAACCATATTTTTTTAAACCCCTAAGTGGCAAACTAACCCTCTTGTTCACAAACGTATGTGAAAGCTTGAAACCTTTAAGTTTTGAGCCACTTCTGTATCCTGGATAGGGAACAGGACGTACTCTGAATTAAAGCAATTCAGAAGATGCCCAGTTGTTACTTTTAACTACATTTAGGATGACTGAAGTACCCCAGCCTAATAATTAAATTAAAATTCCGCAGTGCAGTGAGCTGCAGGATTTTCCCAGTGCTATCATAATTTATTTGATGTTAAACCAGGACTTTAAAATGCTGCCATGACCATCTCGCTTACAAGCAAACGACTGAGTATATAAAAAAGTGGAAGGTCACAATCCCAGGCACTCTTCGTGAGAGTAAGCCCTGTTGAAAAGAATGTTGCTTATTTTTAAGTAAATGTACGCTAGTTGATTGTAGTCTACTTAAGAAGAAACTACGTTTGCTTTTTGGTATAATATGTGTGTGCCTTTGCAGGATCTCTGCCAAGATTTCGGACACAAGATTGCGACTGTGGATGCCTCTGCTTGTTGGTTGTTATGGCTTGCTCAGGTCTACTGATGAGACCTGTTAATTGGGAAAGTTACTTCAGCCTGCACCTGTGCCAGAGTCCTAGAAAAATCTGTTTCTGGTGGGACACTGACTGGTTGCTGGAACACACCATGGTTGCCATGAGTCAAGTGTATACAAGTTAGTGAAGCCCTTTGGTCAACGGCTTCGCTTTTCTCGTAGTTTCTTATTACTCTGCTGGGATGTTTTCTCAAGGTGCATTCTGTGTATGGACTCTATCGCAATTACTAGAGTTGTACAGACTAGTTTTTTGAACTGCATCTTCCAGAATTCCCCAGGCAGCATGGGGAGTTGGAGGACTTATAGTCCAAAAAACCCACTAATTTGCACACTGCTAGTGACTAATGTATTGCGCTGTGAGGCTCAGTGCTTAAGAAATATAGCTCAGGAAGTCAGCTTTTTAGCTTTGTTCTGTCTGCAGTCTCAACAGAAGAATGGCTGATTATTTCCATGTATTAAATAGGGGAGTTCTCTTCTTTCTAAAAATAATTTAAAAATCCGTCTCAACAGATATATGTATGGGTGTGTGCTGAATATGAAGAATCCAATCCTCTTGCTCTGATAATAGCTGCTCAGTAATTACGTAGGTTTCTACATGTGACACTCAGGTTCTTGGACTGACATGACCTCTCATGCCTCATTTTATTTGTTAAGTGCCACCGTGTCTGCAAGCAGGGCTGTAACAAAGGTGTCTCATCTCCCCGCTCGCCCTTCCCCTTGTCTCGCCACCCCTCGCCTTGCCCCGCCTTTTGAAAGCATAGACTTCTCCCTTCTAGGGGACCATTACATTCTCCTCTTCCATCTTCTTGAGGTTCTCATGCCCATGCCTCTGGAAGGAGTGGGTGGGAGATGGTGCCACTTGCCCCCAGGGGTCTAAATGGCTAGTTATGACTCTGTCTATATGATGACAACAACATTATTATTCTGGAATTTCTTCACTAACTTTTTATCCATTTCATAAAATGTTATGCAACAGTCAAGTTACTGGTGACTATGTAATGTTGAACAAGTGGGGTGCAATAGGAATTGGCCACTGTGACCAGTGGGGAACTGGGTACATATTTTAGGAGACTAACCTGATGTACAATACAAGGTCACAGATCATGACTATGGTATGCTTATAAGGTATTCATGACACAGAAATTAATACACATGCATTTTTCCAATAAATAAATAAATATCCCAATAAATATATAAATATTCAATATTGTGTGGTGATTCATGCCCGAGAGAGGTGGGTCTGAGTCTCACCTAGGGCTCTGTTCTTGCTACAGTGGTGGCCCCTGATCTGATGGTGGCAACCTGGCAGGTCCCCTCTCTTGACATGGTGGTTCCACAGGGTAGCCAGGGAGAGTGCTGGGTCATGCTAGGAGGCTGACATGGGTTATCTCCTCTGTATATATGTGTATGTGTTATTTGTTTGTTAATCAACTGTTTATGCTTTGTAGTTTTTTGGATGTAAGAGTTATACACGAATTTTAAACTATAAGAGTTATACACGAATTTTGAACTATAACATAAGAGTTATACACAAATTTTGAACTATACAAGTGTCAGACACTCCTAACCCTAGCATTGTTGAAGGGAGAAACGTAAATGTACTATCCAGCTATTGTTGTTAGTAGTTTACCTGTGCATATACCGCACAGGTAAGCTGCTAAATTATATTGGCTATCTGCTGTTGAGTAAAAGAACAAACTTTCTTGAAGCTTTTCTAGCTGGTCACCTCGGGATTTGTATTCACAATAAGTAACTAAGCAATTTAAGAGCCTGCTTAAGTTCATTTTTATGACTGGAAGAGTATTTCCCCTAGTGTAAATTGGATTGCAGAGGTCTGTAATTATTCCTAGCTAACTGCACCAAAGAGGATGCGTAGGGGGAGGCAGAAGGGGATACGGGACTGAAAGATATTGTTCAATGAGACCTGTGTGAGCTGTTTGGCAGAAACCTAGATTCAGCTGTGTCTCTTCTGAAGCTTTTATTGCAGCCTCCAGAGTTATGTGGTTTCTTTCCTGTGACTTCCTGGGTTTTATATCACAAACTCAAATGGTTCTGCTTAGGATAAATGCTACAGAGCAGCACTGTACAACCATATGGCTCTCATCCATTTTGCAGCCTGTTAAATGCAATTTGTTTGGC
The DNA here is from genome assembly GCF_051106095.1 of Pogona vitticeps. Classification (NCBI taxonomy): domain Eukaryota; kingdom Metazoa; phylum Chordata; class Lepidosauria; order Squamata; family Agamidae; genus Pogona; species Pogona vitticeps. The sequence continues at coordinate 98,695,858 of NC_135786.1, forward strand.
TTGCTTATTCAATTAAGTCTTACATAATGGTATTATCCAACATTCAAGAAGATAATTTAATTGATAAAGTTATGTTCTTGCTCCCATTATTATGATTTGTTTAATGCACTCAACACATTTAATGTTTTCAACTGACATTTTAAATTAGCTGACACTCAAATTGAGGTGAGCATCTTTTTCAGCAGTGATCGCTCTATTGAAGACAGTGCATGTGAGGGAAACATGCTATGTTTTCATACTCCAGTTGCATATTATTAACAGTAATTTCTAACCCTGGCTTCAACACACAAGGACCTGCACTATTGCAGCTAGTACTATAACATTAAAAGGCTTCCCAAGAGAGGTATCTTAAAAAACATATGCTAGGATAAGCTCAGCTTGGGGGGAGGTTTTAACATGAATGCTTTGAGCACAATCTAGTTGAAAATGTGTAGAAAAATAATGATTTCTCCCAGCCAGTTGTTCAACAATAATAGCAGCCAAATGATTTATCTTGTTTCTGTAACAAGAGCTGGCAAGATGTGAAGGTCCAGTAGTCTATTTTTGTGACTGCACTAGCTGCAAGCCAAACAAGTTTATTTCCAATTTTGTAAAACCTATTTAAAGTGGAATTTTCTTTTCTTTTCCTTCTTCTTCTTTTGAAGGTAAATTGCCACCCTTGGAGTCTTGCAGGACTCCCATGTCTCTTTTAGACTATATTGCTGAAATGAAGAAAGATTTGGGGGGGGGGGAGAATGAGGAACAAATGTTTGTATAGAGCAGTGAATCTCAACCTTGCTCCCAATACCTAGGGCAGTGGTCAACAAAAGAAAACTAAATGGCAAAATATAAAATGAGCAAGCTCAGACATCTTTTGGGAATATCAGGCAGTTCTACCTTCAACTGATATGCCAACTATAATATCCAGTTAAGGCCCAACTATAATTAAAAACCCACTGCATTTGGTCAGCTGTGGGGTGTTGTCTAACCCCACTGATAAGTTTATTGTTGGACGTCTCACATCCAAAAAGATATCTCTGTATGTAAAATCCTATGTGTTCTGTCCAGGTGCTCAGAGCCAGACAACAAGAGGTTGAATACAGCAAAATGTATAAACACAAAGCAAAGCAATGCCATTTTGTGTTGTGGGATATGTTCTGAATTCACTAAATTCTTATGCCATTCCCCTACCATAGAATAAATTTTGATTTTCCCTAAATAGAACTGGCCTGCTAACAGGCAGTGGTGTCACTTCTGGTTCCTCTCTTGATGGCTCACTGAAAAATGGAATAGGACTTTTGAAAAATATTATTATCTGGATACAATGTAATCAGGGTACAAAAAAGCAATGGGTCATTTTTGTCCATGCTGAGTTATTTTTGATATTTTGGGGCTGGGGGGTAGGAAACTCACCATGGGAACTAGCTGAAAAGGGAAGCTTGTGTTTTACTTTCAACTGCAGGGGCCATAATGTTGTAGAATATCTACATTGTATATCAAGTTTTGAGAAGATTCTGCAGCAAAATGTGACTTGGGGAGGGTGTGTCTCAAGCATCCTGTCCTTGGGCATGAGGGTTAAGTCATGACTGCTGTGTATAAATCCTGAGTATTCATTCCCAAGAGGAAAGAATGAGGCTTGGAAAACATGTACACAATCAGCGGCAATAAATAGCAATGCTAATATACAGCTACGAAGATATATTTAGAGCTCTAAGCCACCAAGTTATAGGGAGCCTGCCATTTGTGACCAAAAAGCACTATCAACAATACTCTGTTGACTATAAAAATGGCCTAGTCTAGCCCTGTAGGTTTACTCAGCATTTTACCAAAAATAAAAGTACATCTTTCTTGCTTGGAAAGATTTACAGCCTGACAGCTGCATCCCAGGTAGCGGTGACATACAAAATTACTCACAGAAGTCGTGTCAGCTTCTCTGGCAAGAAATCTACTGTGCAAGAACATTTTATAAATGACTCCATTTGCTACAGAAAGTTCTTTATGAATGCTGACCGGAGGCGGCAGGGAGGGTGTGTGAAAGAGCTGAATATATTTGGAACTGAGCGTTTGTGGCTGAAGTGTCAGGGCTAGACTTCTGCCCTCAAAGAATTCCAAAATAAAATAATTCATGGGCTAGGAGACATCAGAACACTTGTCAAAACAAAGTTTGGCAGAATGTAACACGTTCAGGGAATTGTATGAAGGATGAGTACATCTTCAATACTGTATACAGTTACACTTATAACGTTTCACTGGTGCAAATTATTTCTGTAAAATGGGTGTGGGTTGAAGAGAGAGTGGATGATATGGAGTAGATTGGGAAGGATTTCTGATTCCCTTGTTTTCAAAGGAAACAAGTAAAATAATGTTCACCATTTACGAAGTGATGTTGGAAAAGAATGCTTTGGGAGAAACTGCTGCAGAGTTCTGGATTTCTGGTTAAATTGTTCTAGCCGTGCAGCAGAAGTGCATGGATTCACAGAGGAGAAGAGTTTCAGGTTCACCCCTTTTTCTTGTAAACTGACACTTATAGTCTCAATAACCCACTTTAAGACATTAATAGTAGAAAGAATAAAAGGCTTCATTTACTTACAATGAACAGATAAAAGCAGGCTAAATAGATGGCTGCGTTAAACAACAGGTCTCAGCAGATTCCCTGACTGCCAACAAAGCAGAGAGGTGCAGCTCCCTTTGAATTCGAAGGCAGGAGGAAACTATTAGTTACTGCTGGATAGATTAACAGTCACCCCAGCCCAGAAAAGTCTCTACCAGCCATATATACTACGGAGAGACAGCATGTGAGGCTGTAATATCTCCAACGGAAACTGATGCGTTTGCACCTCCAATTCTGCAGAATTGTGATAGGCTTCAAGATGGCTATATACCAGTGCCCAAACTGAAAAACAATACAAAATCAAACAATACAAAATAGTGGGCCGCAGGCCACGGCACCGGAAGTGGTGGTGGCAGAACCAGAAGTGGCAGTGGAAGGGGGAATCCTGGGCACGGAGGTGCCTTCAGCCCCCACTCTGGATCTGCTGCCAGCGCCACCTGCTCCAGATCCTGGCTCACCACCTGTCCAAGCGCCAGCGCCGCAGCTGCAGCTGCCTCCTGAGATTTTGCTGCTGGGGGCGTATATCGATCCGGAGACCTATGGCTTGTGTGCCCGCAGAAAGGGCTTTGTGCGCCAGCTGTGGCACATGTGCCATAGGTTCGTGCATACATGGGTGGGCAGGTAGCCTGTGCAGGCATACATGCGGGAGAGTGCATGGGGGTGCAGGAGATGTGTCTCCATGGCCTGATACTGCCAAGGCCACGGCCCAGTATAGGGCCGCGGACTGAGGGTTGGGGACCCTGCTCTATACATAAGATTCTTCTTTCTCTTTGAACCAACAGGCTAGAAAGGGTCACTTGAGGTGTGGTGTGGTTTCCTTATGGTGGGTGCAAGGATCACACCAAATGACATAGATTACCTCAAAGTGATCCTGCTTAGGATCATCCAGCACAGAATATTTCTTTCAAGCAATCCAGCAGACAGAGAAGGCTAACTACCAAGTTAGTTACAGAGAACTTTGTTGTTGTTCAGTTGTTAAGTCGTGCCCAACTCTTTGTGACCCCATGGACCAAAGCACGCCTGGTCCTCCTGTCTTCCATTGCCTCCTGGAGTTTGGTCAAATTCATGTTGGTAGCTTTGATGACACTGTCCAACCATCTCGTCCTCTGTCATCCCCTTCTCCTCTTGCCTTCACACTTTTCCACATCAGGGTCTTTTCTAGGGAGTCTTCTCTTCTCTTTTTAAAATTTATTTTATTTTATTTTATACAAAAAAAAAATACGAAAACACATACATAACAAAAAATACACAAAAATTACAAGTAATAGTGCATATTATAAAATTCTAACGTGCACCCCATACCCACGGGACTCTATTTACTATAATAATATTTTTTTTACAGATTACCTCTCCAAAAATGTATTGAGTATTCTTTAGAGGCTTTCCCCCTTCCTTTCACTAACACAAATTCCACAAATTTACCCCAAATATCATAGAAATTGTTAGAACTTATTTCACCTCTTTTTATTTTAAGTTCCATAGTTAATTTATCATTTAATGCAATGTCCCATACTTCACAATACCAGTCTTCTATTTCAATATCATTCTTGTCTTTCCAAAATCTAGCTATTAATATTCTAGCACTTGTCATAAAATTGGTGATTAATTCTTTCGAGTGATGGTCCAAATCTGTTATCAAAAATTGACAATAAAGCAATTTTGGCATTAAAATCAGTATCTTTACCAAATATATTACACATTTCCTTAAAAATCAATTCCCAAAATTTCTTAACCACTTTACATTCCCACCACATATGAAAATACGTACCAATTTCCTCATCACATTTCCAACATGCTTTGGGGTATGTGGGATTTATTATATTTAATTTTACAGGAGTCAAATGCCACCTTAGGCAGATTTTAAATTTTTTTCCTTTATTCTTGTTGACATTAATCTTAAGACTCTCATCCTCCACATTTTTATCCAATCCTCTATTTTAATTTATATTTTTAAATCATTTCCCCAAATTAATTTCAAACCTTCTATCCCCCATTCTTTTTCCTCTTGTTCCAAAATTATATTATATATTTTACTTACTATTCCTTTCAAAATTGTATCTTGCATATCTTCATGTGATGACAGAAATTGTTCGTACTTGGTAAGTTCTCTACATTTACCATTAGTTTTCAACCAATCCTTTGTCCAAGTGTCTAACTGAATAAGATTATACCATGATAGTTTATTAGTTTGAAGTTTAGACCTAATCAACTCCTTCAATCTCATTTCACACATCCAGTCCTTCTATCTTGCAACCCTTTTATTCTTAAATAGTTCTACTAAATCTTTTGAATTTGTAGGAAAACTTTCTGTCTCAGTCACTAATTTTAATGGTGAAGTTGAGGGACAAAACTTCTCTTTATATTTATACCAAATATTTAACAGGTTTCTTTAAAAGGGGTTTTTTATCTGATTTATTGAACTTCTCTTTCCTATATTAAACAAGTATCCTTCAGTTATTGGAGATATTATATACAATAAAGAAAAATTAATTTGGTGGGAGATGGAATCTTCAGAAATAAATGGGAGTCTTCTCTTCTCATGAGATGGCCAAAGTATTGAAGCCTCAGCTTCAGGATCTGTCATTCCAGTAAGCACTCAGGATTGATTTCTTTCAGGATGGATAGGTTTGTTCTCCTTGCAGTCCATAGGACTTTCAAGAGCCTCCTCCAGCATCACAATTGAAAAAGATCAATTCTTCTGCAGTCAGCCTTCTTTATGCTCCAGCTTCCACTTCCATACATTGCTACTGGAAAAACCATAGCTTTGACTATGTGGACCTTTGTTGGCAAGGTGATGTCTCTGCTTTTTAAGACGCTGTCTTGGTTTGTCATCACTTTCCTCCCAAGAAGCAGGCGTCTTTTAATTTTGTGGCTGCTGTCACCATCTGCAGTGATCATGGAGCCAAAGAAAGTAAAATCTGTCACTGCCTCCTTCCCATTTCTGTTTGCCAGGAGGTGATGGGACCAGTGGCCATGATCTTAGTCTTTTTCATGTTGTGCTTCAGACCATTTTTTGCACTCTCCTCTTTCACCCTCATTAAGAGGTTCTTTAATTCCTCCGTACTTTCTGCCACCAGAGTGGTATCATTTGCATATCTGGGGTTGTTGATATTTCTTCTGGCAATCTTAATTCCAGTTTGGGATTCCTCCAGTCCAGTCTTTCGCATGATGTATTCTGCATATACGTTGAATAAGCGGGAGAAGAATATACAGCCTTGTCATGTTCCTTTCCCAATTTTGAACCAATCAGTTGTTCCATATCAAGTTCTAACTGGTGCTTCCTGTCCCACGTGTAGGTTTCTCAGGAGACAGATAAGGTGATGAGGCACTCCCATTTCTTTAAGAACTTGCCATAGTTTGTTGTGGCCCACACAGTCAAAGGCTTTTGTGTAGTCAATAAAGCAGAAATGGATGTTTTTCTGGAACTCTCTGGCTTTCTCCATAATCCAGCACATGTTAGCAATTTAGTCTCTAGTTCCTCTCCCCCTTCAAAATCCAGCTTGTACTTCTGGGAGTTCTCAATCCACATACTACTGAAGCCTACCTTGTAGGATTTTGAGTATAACCTTGCTAGCGTGGGAATTGAGTCCAATTGTAGGGTAGTTGGAGCATTCTTTGGCACTGCCCTTCTTTGGGATTGGAATGTAGACTGAACTTTTCCAATCCTCTGACAACTACTGAGTTTTCTTGCATTTCCTTTTCTTTGGGATGGGTTTTGTTGCTGCTTGCTGTACAATGTTATGAACCTCCATCCAAAGTTCTTCATGCACTCTGTCCATCAAATCTAGTTCCCTAAATCTGTTCTTCACTTCCACTGTGTATTCATAAGGGATTTGGTTTAGATTATACCTGACTAGCCCAGTGGTTTTTCCTACTTTCTTCAGTTTAAGCTTGAATTTTGCTATAAGAAGCTGATGATCAGAGCCACAATCAGCTCCAGGTCTTGTTTTTGCTGACTGTATAGAGCTTCTCCATCTTTGGCTGCAGAGAATATAATCAATCTGATTTTGGTATTGCCCATCTGGTGATTTCCATGTATAGAGTCGCCTCTTGTGTTGTTGGAAAAAAGTGTTTGTGATGACCAGCTTGTTCTCTTGATAAAATTCTATTAGCCTTTGCCCTGCTTCGTTTTGAACTCCAAGGCCAAACTTACTTGTTGTTCCTTTTATCTCTTGACTCCCTGCTTTAGCATTCCAGTCCCCTATAATGAGAAGAACATCTTTCTTTGGTGTCAGTTCTAGAAGGTGTTGTAAGTCTTCATAGAATTGGTCAATTTCAGCGTCTTCAGCATCGGTAGTTGGTGCATAAACTCAGATTACTCTGATGTTCAAAGGTCTGCCTTGGATTCGTATTGAAATCATTCTATCATTTTTGAGATTGTATTTCATTACAGCTCTTCCCACTCTTTTGTTGACATATTTACCAGAGCCTTTGTTCTTGTATTATATTGCCAATTAAATACAATCTTTATTTATTTTATAAATAAATAAATAAATAAATAAATAAATAAATAAATAAATAAATAAATAAATAAATAAATAAATAGTGAAACCTACGATTAGTGGTGCAGTGTGATTAAATTGGCAGCCACTCTTGTATCCCTGTAACAAAGTGATAATAATTACCGTACTATCCCAGTTTACTATAAGAATCAGCTTATCCTGGTAGATACAGTTTCAGAACAGCAAAGCCAGGGATGGTATAAAACATCAGAGAAAAAGCTTGTGTTTGGAGGTTTTCAAAAGGAGTCTGACATGCATACTGAGATGCAGTGTTAATTTCCAGTGTCATGTAATACTCCTGACCTCCTGGTAAATTCTGTGCTGGCACCCTGGGAAATGCTAGTGACCACAGAAAGGGATACCTGAAGGCATTTGTGAATCTTTGACTTCCTACTTCAGGAGTTTTAGCTAGATCATTTGTTGGAGTTGTTCCCAATCTCTAGTGTAGTTCCAGTGTCTCAATGGGCACAACTTGTACATCATTTTGTCAGACATACTACTGAATAATCAAAGAATGTACAGTGGTGCCTCACAAGACATTTGCCTCGCGGGACGAAAAACCCGCAAGACGATTGGTTTTTGCGATCGCTATGGTGCCTCGCACCATAAAAAAATTAAAACTAACTAACTAAATAATAAATTTGAACTGGAACAAATAGATATAAGGAGACCAAACAGATGCACCAGCTGCCTTGGGTTTTAAGCAAGAACACCGCAGGGATTTGAACCCCGTCCTGGAAGCCAGGAGTGCCAACCACCAGTGGCTTTTCCTTTTTTTTCTTTTTTTTGGGGGGGGGGGGGCGGGGGCCATGCAAGCAGGTGAAAAGCAAAGAAAAGAAAGGAAAAGAAAAAGCTTGCAGAGAAGTAGTGAAGTCTGCGCCATAATGCATAAACTGCTTCCTGAATTTAAGAAATTGCTTTTTTACTTTATGCTGGTTAAAAAAACATTTGTATCTTCTGCATGACAATTAAGAACATTTTCTTATCTCTGGGAATTCAGACCTTTGTAGTTACAATCTGTCAGCTGCTCTGCCAAAGAATTAAGGCTCTGCCGGGGTGAACAGCATATTATCAGTCGCTGGGTTTTGCCTGATCTGTGAAAAGCAGTCTCAGGAAACAAGTGGTTCCCAATTATTCCATAAAGGCACACAGAAATAAATTGTCAATAAAATTTTTCTTACCAGATTTGACTTCTGTGGCTGATCATGAAGAGCTGGTATCATCTGTCATGTGCTCTTGAATTCACCTGTTAAAAAACTGGAAAGGAAAGAGACCCACCCGAAAGAATTGCACTGGAAAAAGTCACTAACCAGTCATAGGTGAAGAGGACTTGCTCTTTGAGCTGCTTGAAGGCTTGGTTGGCTTTGATTTCTTGTATCTTAGGATGCATCTGGAAAAGACTAAAGGCTTCAGTGCCCCTTCCACCCCCACCTAACAGGAACAGAAAGAGCTTCTTACCTGGAGCAGATCAACTCAAATGCACTGCATTCAGGCAGGGTTTTCTTCCATGAAGTCTGCAACAAAGGAGGAGGAGCAGGGACAAGGGGGCCCCCTCCCAACCCAAATCATGATTGTTCTTGATTGTATGAACCTAACTGACTGCCCAGGCCTTCAGATGACACACATGGACACATGCCAAGAGGATTATAAGTTTGGGACAGCTTCCCAAGTGGCAGGAGAGCAGCATTGCCAAGCAGAGACTGAAAGATGGACAAGAATGCCCTTGATCCTTACCAATGCCCATAGGCTTGCTTCCTGAAACCAGGATAACACTTTTAGCTCCAGAGCCAGGGATCAGATGTTCCTAATCTTAGAGAATATTCATCAATACTTTTTAAGGTATCAGTGTGCTTCCTCTTATGGGTTTAGTGCCCCTGTTTCAGTGCAGCCGTTCGTGGGTTAAGCCATCTGATCCCTGATACAATTCAGCAGTTAAGCACTCATGACTGCCTCCGAAGGATGACATGTACTCTCTCTCCGCCATCAACATGTTTGTCAGGACTACTTAGAGTGGCCTGCATGGTGCTTCCAGCGGGCAGGGCAATCAAGACCTCCCCAAAGAGTAGGACCTCCCTCACCAAGGCAGTGAGAGCCCCAGACAACCCAACATGCTCCTTTATCACCAGCCACCGGCCAGGACAAAAGTCTTGGGGACTCCTACACTGGGCCAGATTAATACCCCAGAAAAGACACTTTCAGAATTCATGCAACCCTGGTGGCAATGAGGAAGACTTATCTGCAACCGACATATGGTGGAATGGTGTCCAGATCTCGGGTGGCATGGTGTCCAGTTTCTTTCCTTAGAAGTGCTGACTTCCTGTTGGTAAGGAAGCAACACAGTATAAGTCTCCACTTTTCCCTCCTGCTCTCCAGTTCAATGGACAGTTGTTGAAACAGTACAGTATTTTCTGCTTTACCTTCTCTCTCTTCAATTCCCTTCAAGGAATAATTCACCTCACTCATCTTGCTTGGTAGAAAGCAACTTGGCTGGCTTTCCCCAGAAGATTCGCATTCAGATTTAAAGGTCATATCCTCTAAATGGGATCAGTCATCTATCTCGGGGGGGGGGGACTTAAAAAGACCTCCTCTGCCAAACTTCCATTGTGTTTCCTTGGCTTATTAAAGCAAATCCTTCTTTTCTGATCTATTTCCTTTCCTCCTTGCCTCTCCAAGCACTTCTCTAAAATGGATGTGTAATTTTTGTGTCCAAGCTTCAATGTGTGAGTTATTCAGCAGCACAAAAATCCTCTTGATTTAATGTATGCCATAGGTTTTAGATTTGACCCAACTCCGGGAGGGAGTGGAAGACAGTGCTTTGGTACATGGGGTCATGAAGAGTCGTAGACAACCTAACGACTAAACAACAACAAAATAGGTTTTAGAAGAAAGCTAAGCTCCTTCTCGTGAGGGGTTCCCCCCCATTTCAACCCCCATTTTATCTTTTCTCCAGCCCCCTATCATCTCCCCCTCAGCCTCTTTGCTGAACCTCCCTCCAGGTCTGACAGGGCAAGGGTAGAGAGACCAGTAGTTGGCCAGGGCCATCTCACTCACTGGAACTGCCTGATCCTTCCACTGCCCATTGCGCATCACAGTGACACAAAAAATAGTTCTTGGCTCCACTGATACCATGGCAGGGTGTTCTAGAATAATGAGCCTAACACCATTTGGTACATAGTTGTTCTAAACATTGATGTAATTTTATTAAAGCATTTTTAAATATATATATATTCCAGCTTGATTTTTAAAGAGTGTCACACTCATTATTATTATTATTATTATTATTATTATTATTATTATTATTATTATTATTATTATTATTATTATTATTATTATTATTATTATTATTATTATTATTATTATTATCATCAGCAGCAGCAGCAGCAGCAGCAGCAGCAGCAGCAGCAGCAGCAGCAGCAGCAGCAGCCATATAACTATAATTTGATTTTTTCCCCCCAAAATTAAAAACCACCACCATCATTCTGAGCAACAGTATACTGGTAACTAGAAAGCATTACAGTGGTGCCTCGCATAGCGACGTTAATCCGTTCTGGATTAATTGTCGCTATGCGAAAACATCACTAAACGGAACGGAAAAACCCATAGGAACGCATTAAACTTTGTTTAATGCATTCCTATGGGGGATAAACTCACCGTTCAGCGATGTTCCTCCATAGGGGCGGCCATTTTCCGTGCCTCTAAAGCAAGGCAGCACAGCGGGTCGGCCATTTTGGAAGCGCCAACCAGCTGACTGAAAATGGGGCGTTTGGCATTTCCCCCCAGCTGAGTGGTGGGAGCTTCAAAGCCCCGCTGGGGGCAAATGTCAGCAGTCGGTGGTGGCTTTGGATGGACCCCAAAGCCACCGTTGACCGCCGACATTTGCCTTCCGAGCTCTCAAAGGGCTTCCCCCCACATTGGAGAAAGCCCTTTGAGAGATCGGAAGGCTCTCAGCGGCGGCGGGGACAGGGTAGAGGGTGTCCGGATGGCTTCCAGGCAAAGCACTGGAAGCCATTCGGAACCCCCCTGCCCCCGCCGCCGCTGCTTGGAGCCGCCCCGCGCCCGGCCAGCGTGTCCGAGAGGCGGTGGAGAAGCCTTCCCCCGAGGCCTCTCGGACGCGCTGGCCACGAAACTGCTGGCCAGCGCGACTGAGCGGTGGCGGCGGAGCCTTCCCCCTCCTCCCGCCTCTGCCCGACCCACCCCTCACCCTCATCTCCACCGTCGCCGCTGGGTTTCGGAAGCCGCTTCCAAAGCCCAGCGGCGGTGGCGGAGAAGGGGGTGAAGGGTTGGGAGGAGGGCGGCCGGGATCCGCCCCCTGGCCGGTTTCCCCTTTCATGGTTAGACTCTCAGGAGTCCGGCCATGGATGGGGTAACCGGCCGGGGGCCGGATCCAAGCCCCTACCGCTGCCGCCGCTTGGATCCGGCCCCCGGCCGGTTCCCCTTGCATGGTTGGATCCAACCGTGCAAGGGGAACCGGCCGGGGGGCGGATCCAAGCTCCTACCACCACTGCCGCCGCTTGGATCCGGCCCCTGGCTGGTTCCCCTTCCATGGTCGGATCCGACCGTGCAAGGGGAACCGGCCGGGGGGACAGATCCAAGTTCCTACCGCCGCCGCCGCCGCTTGGATCCGGCCCCTGGCTGGTTCCCCTTCCATGGTCAGATCCGACCGTGCAAGGGGAACCGCCCGGGGGGCGGATCCAAGCTCCTACCGCCGCCGCTGCCGCTTGGATCCAGCCCCCGGCTGATTCCCCTTCCATGGTCGGATCCGACCATGCAAGGGGAACCGGCCGGGGGGGCAGATCCAAGCTCCTACCGCCGCCGCCGCCGCTTGGATCCGTCGCGGCCGGCTACCCCATCCATGGTGAGACTCCTGAGAGTCCGACCATGGCAGGGGTAGCCGACCGCAGGGCGGATCCAAGCAGCGGCGGCGGCAGCAGGGGTCCGGATGCCTTTCAGGCATCCGAAGGGGAATCCCGGCGGTGGCCTCGGAAGGACCCTTCGGAAGGGTCCTTCCGAGGCTATCGCCGGCATTTTCCCCCAGCTGAGTGGCAGGGCTCCCGCTCAGCTCGGGAAAAATGCCCCCTCCGAAGGGGAATCCCGGCGGTGGCCTTGGAACGACCCTTCAGAAGGGTCCTTCCGAGGCTACTGCCGTCATTTCCCCCCAGCTGAGCAGCGGGAGCGGTCCTTTGGAGGCTCCCGCCGCTCAGCTGGGGGAAAATGGAGCCTATGGGGAAAACATCGCAAAGCGATTTTTCCCCATAGGCAACATCGCAAAGTGATGGCAAAAGCGATTGCTTTTTTGCCATCGCTATGCGGATTCATCGTTAACCGGGGCACTCGTTAAACGAGGCACCACTGTACTTGAAAAAGCATAAGCAGTATTTCCATACAGTTTGCATGACAGTGTACTGCCTACGGCCGGGTAGATGGGGCTTATCAGCCCTGGAAGACAGCCCATCTAGGAGAAGGAAAACTTCGATTTTAAACCTCCACTGCCTTGTGGCTATATCCACTTATGGAAAGGGCTTCAGGAGATAACCTTGAGGCAAAATCCAGAGCCGGAGTCCCAGAGGCAGTTTGTGTCATTCTGCCAACTCCTGCGACGTCACTGGAACCAGTTGTACTGGATCTTGCCTTTCCACTGGACTATTTCAGTGACGTGGAGAGGGGTGATTTGCAGCCTGGGTAACAGCCTCTCCTCCATATTATTTTACCCAGGCTTCGTGCTCTGGAGAGGACACTCCAGCTTCGCATACAGCGTCGAAACAACACGGGAAGTAGCAGTTACCGGTTATAAGTCTTTGCTCATTTGGCACAGAGCATAATGCCAGGGGCTACTTCTGATGGTGGGAGAGGTCATTGCAGCTCACTAGGTAAATACCGCCCGCCTTAAGCTGGGCAGCCCCCAGCCAGTAAGGTGCTACCTCACCACGGTCTGTTAACTTCATGTGGTGCGTGGGGTTTAGGGTCAAACCCGACAAGCAGATCAATAACCGTGCACCATGCAACAATCGTAAGAAAATTCTGCCCTAAAGCTGGGCACCTGGAATGCACGGACAATGACCCCCGGCTTTCCTGACTACGGCTTTCCTGACGACCTCCAAGAAACAGACGAAGTGCGCAAGACAGCTGTCATTGACATGGAACTAAGTAGACTGCAGATGGACATTGTTGCCCTGAAAGAGACAAGATTGCCAGACTCGGGTTCTGTCAAAGAAAAAAAAACTTCTCATTTTTCTGGCAGGGAAAACCATCGAATGAGACCAGGGAATATGGTGTTGGCTTTGCAGTCAGAAATACTATTCTGAGATGCATTGTTCCACCTACTGTGGGGAGTGAAAGAATCCTGTCTCTGCAGCTCCACTCATCAGCAGGACCAGTAACCCTCATTAATGCATATGCACCAACACTGTCATCCACTCCAGAAGTGAAAGACAAATTCTATGACAATCTGGCAGCTACTATCAAAAATGTCCCTGAAAGAGAGGCACTGTTCATTCTTGGAGACTTTAACGCTAGAGTTGGTGCTCATCATAATTCTTGGCCCACTTGTCTAGGCCGTTTTGGCATTGGAAAGATGAATGAAAATGGCCAACGCTTGCTGGAGTTTTGCTGTTATTATGGTCTCTGTGTCAGCAACACATTCTTTAATACGAAGCTGCAACACAGAGTTTCCTGGAGACATCCAAGATCCAAGCATTGGCATCAGCTTGATCTGATCCTCACTAGACGTTCTAGCCTCCCTAGTATTACGATCACACGCAGCTACCAGAGTGCTGATTGTGATACTGATCACTCCCTGGTGTGCAGTAGAGTAAAACTGCGAACAAAGAGAGTATATCACACGAAAAAGGAAGGAAGACCACGTATTGACATCAGCAAGACTCGTGATCAAAGAAAAGTGGAGGAATTTGTCCAAGCACTTCAGGAAACCCTTCCAGGTCCGGCTGATGCAAATGCACCTGAACGATGGGAACATTTCAAGAATGCTGTGTATAACACTGCCTTGTCACCTTTGGCAAGAAGACCAAAAAGATGGCTGACTGGTCCGAAGCCCACCCGGAGGAGCTAATGCCAGCCATCGAGGATAAGAGAAGAGCTCTAGCAGCATCCAAAACCTGTCCTAGCGAGTACAACTTGCAAGCTCTTCGAGCTGCTCGTAGCCAAGTCCAACAGGCTGTCAGGAGATGCTCCAATGATTATTGGCTCCAGCTCTGCTCTCAGATACAGATAGCAGCGGACACAGGTAACATCAAAGGAATGTATGATGGTATCAAGCAGGCCCTAGGTCCAATACAGAAGAAATCTGCTCCCTTGAAGTCTGCTACAGGTGTGCTCATCCAGGACCGAGCACAGCAGATGGAACGCTGGGTACAGCACTACTCTGAGCTATATTCCAGAGAGACTGTAGTAACCGAAGAAGCATTAAATAATATCAAGTGCCTGCCTGTCTTGGAAGAGCTGGACAGCGAACCAACCTTAGCAGAAATAAAAGCGGCCTTGGATTCCCTCGCCTCCGGCAAGCCACCTGGAAAGGATAACATCCCTGTTGAAGTGCTGAAATGCTGTAAGGAGATCATCACCACCGAACTGTATGAAGTCTTTTGTCTCTGCTGGAGGGAAGGTGGAGTACCACAGGACATGAAGGATGCAAACATCGTCACATTGTACAAGAACAAAGGAGACAGGGGCGACTGCAATAACTACCGTGGCATCTCTCTTCTTAGCGTTGTAGGGAAGCTGCTTTCCCGTGTAGTGCTGAAGAGGCTCCAGGTGCTTGCAGACAGAGTCTATCCAGAATCACAGTGTGGATTTCGAGCTAATAGATCCACCACTGACATGGTATTCTCCCTCCGACAGCTGCAGGAGAAATGCAAGGAACAACAACCGCCACTCTTAGTGGCCTTCATAGACATTACAAAAGCATTTGATCTGGTTAGCAGGGATGGCCTTTTTAAAATATTTCCCAAGATTGGATGTCCACCTTGTCTCCTTAACATCATCAGATCTTTCCATGAGGGAATGAAAGGCACTGTAGTTTTTGATGGCTCAACATCAGACCCCTTTGACATCGGAAGCGGAGTGAAACAGGGCTGTGTCCTTGCATCAACACTTTTTGGGATCTTTTTTGCTGTCATACTGAAGCATGCCTTTGGAACTGCAACCGAGGGTGTCTATCTCCGGACTAGATCAGACGGAAAGCTCTTTAATCTCTCTAGATTGAGAGCGAAGACCAAAGTCCAACTGAAATGCATGCAGGACTTCCTCTTCGCAGATGATGCAGCCATTGTTGCCCACTCTGCTGAAGACCTCCAACAACTCATGAATCGTTTCAGCAAGGACTGCCAAGATTTTGGACTAACAATCAGCCTGAAGAAAACACAAGTCATGGGCTCACCTCCTTCTATTACCATCTCCACACAAGAATTGGAGGTTGTTCATGACTTTGTGAACCTTGGCTCAACCATCTCTGACACCCTCTCTCTGGATGTCGAGCTGGATAAACGCATTGGCAAAGCAGCTACCATGTTCTCTAGACTCACAAAGAGAGTATGGCTCAATAAGAAGCTGACGACACATATGACGATCCAGGTCTATAGAGCCTGTGTCCTAAGCACACTCCTGTACTGCAGTGAGTCCTAGACACTTTGTGCACGGCAGGAGAGGAAGCTGAACACCTTCCATATGCGTTGCCTCCGATGGATTTTTGGTATCACCTGGCAGGACAAAGTTCCAAACAGAGTAGTCCTAGAACGAGCTGGAATTTTCAGCATGAACACATTACTGAAACAGCGACGTCTACGTTGGCTTGGGCACGTCATGAGAATGGCTGATGGTCGGATTCATCACAGCCTCCCAATTTGAAAAGACCCTTGCCCAGCAGGCTGAGGCAAAGAGGAAGTCACAAAAGCAGCAAAACCAGAGAGCTGGGCAGCGGACAGATTGGATTTGTCTTCAGTGTAGAAGAGATTGTCATTCTCGAATTGGCCTCCTCAGCCACACTAGATGCTGTTCCAAGTCCTCCATACAGAGCACATTACCATAGTCTTTCGAGACTGAAGGATGCCTAACGTAATGTTGACTATGAGGTCTACTCCATTTCTTCTACTGGATTCTTGCCCCCAATAGTAGATATGATAATAGTCTGAATTTAATTCGCCCATTCCCATCCATTTTAGTTCACTGACTCCCAGGATCAAGTATTACCAAGTATTTTTCTTTGCAGCATCAGACTTTCCTTTCACTTCCAGGCACATCTGCAGATGAGCGTCCTTTCGGCTTTGGCCCAACCACTTCATTAGCTCTTGAGCTACTTGTACCTGTCCTCCGCTCTTCCTCAGTAGCATGTTGGATGCCTTCCGACCTGAGGGGCCCATCTTCCAGTGTCATATCTTTTATCCTTTTGTTTCTGTTGGGGGGGGGTTGGCAAAGATACTGGAGTGGCTTGCTAGTTACTGCTCCAGGTGGATCGCATTTAGTTAGAACTCTCCACTATGACCTGTCTGTCTTGGGTGTCCCTGCATAACATAGCCCATAGCTTCTCTGAATTACCCAAGCCCCTTCGCCATGACAAGGCAGCAATCCATGAAGGGGTACAGAGAACTAAAAAAAAACCCTCTAATGACCAATCCTGTATATTTATTAAAACACGAGGAGACAGACATTCCAGAAATAATAGTTTAAAAAAATAGTAAGAGGAAACAGACCATTTGCTAACTAAACTTAGCAGAATGCTAGGAATAACTCACCAAAGCAGCTTTGAGGACACATTTGGTGTAGCTTTAAAGCTGCTCTATGTCAAGTATCCTTCTGAAGAAAAGGAGGCTTATTATCATCTTTCTCAGGAAGGGCTATGGCTTGTTTCAAACTGAGCAATTATTATCATTCTTTCTGAGGAAATCTATAGGGCTTGCTTCAAACTGAGCAATCAAAAATTAGTGATGAGTTCAATGTGCACTGTGGCATGATGAACTCCTCATCAGATGCTCACCTCAAGTTTCCTTTTTTGCTATCAAGAGGCTGGGAAAGTTACCTCTCTTTTTTATTATAATTCTAAAAAAGAGATAGCTAGCTAGCTAGATAACATCATGGGGACCACCGATTCTAGGAATTCTAAGTTTTAAGAAAGGAAAATTCTTCATCTCTGGTGCATCACTAGGCACAGCTCCCGCGGTGTAACTGTGTGCCTACACATCCGATCCTAACGAACTAGAATGGCTGATTTACTTTAATGTTCAATTCACTCCTGCGCAAAGGAAGCAATGAATACACAAATCTGCAACCTTGAAATGTGCTTTGTTTTATCTCCATACTGTTATTGAGCAAGTCTCAGTGTGGCTTCTCAGAAGACATGCCCTCCTAAGATCCAGCTGCAAAGGTTCTGGCCAGATGTTCAGGAAGGAGTGGGCAGCATACTCCAAGAGATGATATGGCATCTGCACACTTTCCACAAAAGATCCAGAGCTGGGGAATAACTGCACTTCCTAACGAATATTTCAATAACATCATCTGGACTAGAGGGACTGAGGGAGGATAAAAGGGTTGTCTGACAATCCCTACACTGAAAACTTTTGGCAGAGATGGTGTTTCATTTATAGTGTGCAGTACTAAAGGAGAGCAAATTATTCAGAGTAAATTAGAACAGAAATATATGAGGCGAAATCCGAAGAAACAAAAGACAAAAACGTGTCATACATTAAAGACTAACTATTATATTTTAATGTAAGCTTTCGTGGACCTGTCCACTTTGTCAGACATAAAGAAATAGAACGAAATGGAATGAAAGCTAAGCGAAATATCAATTTCACATCCTAATTGTTATTGGTTACATGCAGTAATTACACCTATGTTTGTTTTAGAGTCCAGTTGTACAAATTCTTCAAGAAGACTGAAAATGGACACCAGGTCTGAGAAGGGATGAGAGGGAGATGGGGAAAGAGAGAGAAGAGGGGAGGGGGAGGGGAGGAGTTGAAGATGCAGATAACTAAACAGAAAGTTGTTGTGATGAGCTCCACAAAGACCTCTTCAAACCAAGGAATCAGACGTAGAAAACAAGCATGGTTTAATGTATGCAAATGTAAGGTGATATGCATTAGGGGAAAATAAAATAAAATAAAAACCTAGTTTCATCTGTATGCTGATGGGATGGCAACAACTGGTCCAGAAAGGGAAATGCGGGGTTGTGATTTATAGCTCAATGAAAATGTAGACTCATTCCATTACTGCTCCAAACAGGGAAAATTCCATCTTCGGGGCCATTAGGAAAAGAACTGAAAATAGAACTGCCTGATGCCGAAATTTATGTTGCAACCACAGTTGAAATACCGTATACCTCTGAGAAAAAAGATATTGTTGACCTAGATGCACAAAAGGGCAACAAAAATAACCAGGGGGGCTGGATCAACTCTTCTGTAAGGCCACATTACCACATTTGGGACTCTTTAGTTTAAGGGATAGAAAATAAGTGGATATGTACTTAATTATGCATTACAAATGTAGAAGTATGCAGAATGTAAAACACTTGTATTAAACCTCTAAAAATCAAACAATTAATGCAAACGTTCATGAAATAAAAATCCCAATTCTTCAGGCATACACCAGTAACTTGTGAGCAGTAGAGAAAAAAAATATAAATGAATGTCCCAAAAGTACATGGCAAAGATTACCACACACATTCTTCATGTATGGTCTCTCCCGGCCCCCAAGCCATAAAGGAAGACTGTGACCAACTTTAAACACACTTCAAGAGGATTGTGGCTGGCAAACTTTGCCCTGTATTTTTGAGACACTCATAATTTTTCTGCACTATTCACAAGTTTCTGTTGTGTGCCTAAAGAAGTAGGATTTTTATTTCATGAAAGCATGCATTAATTGCTTGATTTTTAGTGGTCTAATAAATGTGTTATATTCTTTTACATTTGTATTGTTTAATGTTCATATAGATTCCTTTGGATTTTTGTAGATTACGCATGGAATGAAATATTAAGGTCTAAGTAGTTGTCAAATTGTTAAAGACTCATGCAGATAGATTTTACTTGAACATTCTAATTAATAAATGTATAAACTTCCTTCTGTCAAAATAAACTTCTCAAGGCATCTAACAATACTAAAACATAAGACTAAAACTTAAACTGTGTTTCAAATTACTTGTTATGTTATAGCACAATGCCCAGAATCCTGTTGGTGTGTATATAAGGCTAACTGACTGTAGCTAATTGCAGAGATATCAAGAGACATCTTGATCATGTGCAGTAAAAATGTTCTGCAGTAAAAATGTTCACTGACATTTGGTCAAATAGCTGTGACAGTTTGCTGTGGCAAGTTATGCAAACCTTATATAAACACCAATTGGATTCTAGATAAAATAAATAAAGGCAACACATGTATAGTCCTTGGCACACACATATTTTCTTGGGGGAGGCATTTAGAAGTTGTCTCTTTCATCTACAGTTAATCAGTTGCATTTAGATACAACCATATTTCATAAAAACCAAGTGAAATAAATGGGACATACATTGGTCTCGTGACTGATTTGTCTGTCAAGAGTTCTCAAGTCATATCCAATTTATGGCAACTCTACATGGGTTTCGAAGATATCTAAGTGGTTTTACCATTATGCACACCCCATGAGTTTCCTTGGCCAAGAGAGGATCTGAATCTCCAAGTCTATCTGCTGCACAACACTGAGTCTATTTTAAATTCCATTAATGTAAATGTGTTTACAGTATGCTTAAGTCTAGATTGAAGACAATATTTTAAGAATTAGATTTTTAGTTTATCTTGCCCAGCACTGCATGTCTCACAGTAACTACCAAGATCACCACCACCTAATTTTGCCTTGTGCCTATTTAATATGTCTGATATTACAGATATCCTACATAATATTACCGTATATCTAAAAGAAACCACACATATTGTTGCCTTAGAGAGTGGGGGAAGCAAAACTTTCATGGACCTCACATTATAATTTTGAAACATGTACAGTGGTGCCTCGCTTAACGGGCGCCCCGTTTAACGACGAAATCACATACCGAAAAACTTTTTGCGATTGCTTTTGCGATCGCATTGCGATGTTTTAAATGGGGAAAAATCGCTTTGTGATGATCGGTACCGTTTCGCTTACCGATTATCGCAAAGCGATGATTTTCCCCCAGCTGATCGGCGGTTCCAAAATGGCCACCAGGTAAAAAAATGGGCACCCACTGTGTTTAGGGCCAGATTCCTCGCTTACCAGGCAGCGAAAATGGCCGCCGTATGGAGGATTTTCGCTTAAAGGTCAGCTTTAAGCCCATAGGAACGCATTGAGGGGGTTTCAATGCATTCCTATGGGCTTTTTAAAATCGCATAGTGACGAAATCGCTTTGCAGCAATTTTTGCTGCACCGATTAATGTCGCTATGCGAGGCACCACTGTAACTCAAAAGCTTGGAGTCATTGGGAGGCTGGCAACTCTACACATTCTTCCTTACTAAAATTATTTGGTCAATTGCTATCCTGAGGCTCTAATAAAGTATTAACGAGCTTATTTTCCAGAAAATTAGCTCAAGATTTGGTTGGGATAACTATGCACTATTTTTCATGCGGTTCGGCTATAACTGTTGTAACTCGGTTGTGTAAAATGACTAAGGACCAGCTTACATGTTTAGAATACGCTAAACATTTCCTCTTACATAGACATCACCTTCAATAATAATTTAAATTGGCTCTTGGCGATATTTGTTATTGCCATATGTAAAGAAATAAGTAAAAAAACCAAGCATAAATATAGCTCTAAAATGAATAGTCTGGTATCCCAAGAGTGGCTAGTGCACAGTAAAGGATTTACCAATGTCAAGGTCAGTTGAACTTTTTATTTATCAAAGTTAGTGAAGATTAATGAGCTGTCTTGAAGGACTTCAAACTGAATTGAAGTTTGCCTTTGTCTTATCATTTATCTGCTAAAGAATCTTGTAAGTTTATTTTTTCATGAATGAGACCCAATGCAGGATGTTGGTCAAGTGATATCAGTTTGAATTATTTTCAAAAGTGAAAAACCATAGCTTAGAGGAAAAGAAAAATCCACATGTGAACTTAAGACCCCCCCTTTGCCTCTAAAACCTGTTATGGCAGTGAGATATATGCTTACAGTTCACAGATTTCATAAAATCTATGTGTAAAGGAAAATATTTGGATAACATTTTAATGTGCATTCTGTGAATAATAGAATACCAAATCTCCTTGGCCATTTTATTTTTTTTAATGAAGAATCCTGAGCTATCACCTTGTCTTCACTGTTTTATACTCTTTTTTCAATAGTCTTAGAGTATGGCTACACTTTGGAAATTGATAGCTGGATTGGAGATTTCGAAATGGGATTAAAGTCACATGGTAGTGACATGGTATTTGGATCACTGTGTTTATGTCCTCTTGGTAAAACTTTTGTTTTAAAACTATGTTGTGCATTACTTGAGGTTGCTAAACGGGCTGTTAAAATTATTGTTACTGGAACTTTGTCTTGTGCCTACCTTTGTGCTGGCCACTTGCTGCTGTGGTATTATTTTAATTTTTTTTTATTTCTTCCATATTGGCATATCACTATGTCAGTATTCGAGATGGCAAAATTAAAGAAAGGTAGCCAATAAGAGGAGGAAATTTTACTTAGTGTCTTTTTAAAAAAATGCTCCCTGACCAAACAACAACAATATTCAGAGCTATACTTCATGTAAATTGATATTTTTAAATCCATTCCAATTCCTTCAGTCAATTTGCATACTTTTTTTATTTTTTATTTTACATATAAGTGCTCCCCTAGGTGTTCCTTTCAAATTGAAAATAGTCTCCGGTTTCTCTCTCTCTCTGTGTGTGTGTGTATGTATGTCCACCTTCATTCTTATCTTGCAAAGCTTTCTATATAACTCTTTGAAAAATGTTTCTGAAGAAAAAAAATTATCTGTTCTAGATGGTATCACAATCAGGATTATTAAAAAAGTTCTAAAGAATATTTTGACACTATAACAGAATTTTAAAAGCCATTAATTTGTGTTGAATAATAAGCCACCTCTATTTTAGAACACTTCTGGAACGTACTTTTGTTGTGATCACAAAATGCCCACCACTCACTGAATTTTTTTTAAAAATTATTTTTTATTTTTAACAACTAGGGCATAGGTCGGGGAACAGGGGTAAATTACCCCAAATGGGGTAAAAGTGAAAATCCTGGGGGTAATGAACAGAGTGCTACACCCCTCCCTCTCTCCCTCCCACCCCCACCCTCTGCAGCCAAATCTCAAATTGTAAGCTACCTCTCCCTGTTACTGCTGCTAATTGCAGCAGGCACTTGTAAATCCTCCGTCAGTTGAGAGATCGGGAGATAAGCTCCTTGATTGGTTGCAGTTGTGGATTAGCCCCAAGCAATCAATCAATCAACCCCAGGGGGCTTCTGAATGACTGCTTCCTCCAGAAATGACTGCTAACAAGCAGCAGGAGGGAAAGGATCACGGAGTAAGCAAGGGAAGGAGGGAAGAAAGGTGCGAGAGACCAAGAACTTCATCAAACTTATTTAAATGTATGTAATTATAGAAAATGGAGGGAGGGAGGAAATGGAGTGTGTGTGTGTGTGTGTGTGTGTGTGTGTGTGTGTGTGTGTGTGTGTGTGTGTGTGTGTGTGTGTGTGTGTGTGTGTGTGTGTGTGTGTGTGTGTGTGTGTGTGTGTGTGTGTGTGTGTGTGTGTGTGTGTGTGAGAGGGAGACTGACTGACTGACTGACTATGAAAAAGAACTAACAGTTAGCAATTTGGTCTCCAATTCCTCTGCTCCTTCGAAATCCAGCTTGTACTTGTGGGAGTTCTTGGTCCACATACTGCTGAAGCCTGCCTTGGAGAATTTTGAGCATAACCTTGCTAGCGTGGGAAAGGAGTGCAATTGTACAGTATTCTTTGGCACTTCCCTTCTTTGGGACTAGGATGCAGACTGATCTTTTCCAATCCTCTGGCCACTGCTGAGTTTTCCATTGATGATGATAAAAAAAAGCACACTGGTCCTTTGATATTGGGCTGTGGCACCAAGATGTGTGACATGACCTTTAGCCTGGTTTGTTCCTTTTTGCACACCATACATAGAATGATTAAAGTGGTAGGGAAAGCTTCCCCCTCAATTCTGCGTTGGCTGTATCTAGCAAGCATGTCATTGCTAGCACCACTCTGGCAGCCACTGATAATTAAATCCTCTGCGAGCTAGCAAAAATTTAATGCAACTTGCTAGGCACGTAGGACACCTTACTACTCCCTATAGCACACCATGGCTGGAGTGCAATGTGTTCCAGCCAAAATAGTGCACATCTTTATCAAATTTGGTGCATCCTGCTAGTTTGGTACACAGCTGTGTAGATTCAATAATATTTTTAATTCAAATAATGTATGATTTCCTTCCTTTCGAATCAAGGGGGTAATGTTGGTGGAAATAAAGTTTTTTTTTGGGGGGGGTAAAAGGTAAAAAAGTTCCCTGACCCCTGAACTAGGGATAAGGTAAGGAGTACAGAAGGTAGAGGGGGATATGGGGGGAAGGGGGGAAGGGGGGAAGGAGAACACAAAATGTACTGTCATCCAATCTGTTCATGTTGCGCTATCAAGTCCATTTTCTGCCTTTCTACAATTTGATTGCCCTCTAGGTTTCAACTTACAGTTACATCTTAGTTAGCACTATCTGGTGACTCAAGCCATTTGTATAATAAATCCCATCGTTCAGTTGTCTTTTGTATTGGACAGTCTTACAACACTGATAGAATATCCATTTCTGCCGCTTCCCACATCTTTTCAATGAGTTCCTCTTGTTTCGGTAACTCCGATTTCTTCTTAGCATAAAGTATTCTGGCTGCAGTGACTATATATAAAACTAGGTAGTTCTTTGTCTTATCTATATTGTCTGGTATATTGCTCAATAAAAACAATTCAGGGGTTCGTGGAACATTACAAAGCAGTATTTTTTGTAAGAGTATGTACTGCTATCCAATACTG
Organism: Pogona vitticeps; assembly: GCF_051106095.1. Lineage (NCBI taxonomy): Eukaryota > Metazoa > Chordata > Lepidosauria > Squamata > Agamidae > Pogona > Pogona vitticeps. Next base: position 98,719,933 of record NC_135786.1, read on the forward strand.
TTTTGCTACTCTACAAGTCCACTACATATGGTAAAAGCTTCCCTCTTGTGCTTCACACTTCCAACAAACATTTGACATCTCTGTATAAATCTTTGACAATTTTTCCAGATTCATATGCCACCTATAAAACATCTTATATATGTTCCCCTTGAAATTTACCGATTTTGTGAGCTTTATGTTATTTTTCCATATTTGCAACCACTGATCAATATCAATATTATGTCCTATATTTTGTGCCCACCTAATCATACATTCTTTTACCATCTCATCATGCATTTTAATTTCAAGCAACTAATCATACATTTTCTTAATTACTTTATCATTTATCATCACTCACTAAAAACTGTGAGACATCTAGATGACACTGTCTTCGATTTGGAATCCTCTGGTTTTTTCCCCCTTCATTTCTTCTGTCTTTACATATACCAATGTGTCAGTGTCATCCTAACTCAAAGATACACCATTGGTAGGGGTTTAGGATGAGGCACAGCTTTTTCTTCTACCAAAAATGTCTGTCTGCTGGCAGAACTGTCTTTTTCCAGACCAGAAAGGACTAATCAATGTTGGATAAACAATCACCTCAGTCCAAAAAAGTCTCTCCTAGGCACACGAACCACAGACAATATACAAGGTTACAAACAAAACTCAAATAAGATTTACCTGTGACAATTCAAATTAATATACACAGATATTTGGTTGTTGTTTAGTCGTGTCCGACTCTTCGTGACCCCATGGACCAGAGCACACCAGGCCCTCCTGTCTTCCACTGCCTCCCAGAGTTTGGTCAAATTCATTCTGGCAGCTTTGATGACACTGTCCAACTATCTTGTCATCGGTCGTCCCCTTCTCCACTTGCCTTCACACTTTCCCAACACCAGGGTCTTTTCCAGGGAGTCTTCTCTTCTCATGAGATGGCCAAAGGATTGGAGCCTCAGCTTCAGGATCTGTCCTTCCAGTGAGCACTCAGGGTTGATTTCCTTCAGAATGGGTAGGTTTGTTCTCTTTGCAATCCAGGGGACTCTCAAGAGCGTCCTCCAGCACCACAATTCAAAGGCATCAATTCTTCGATGGTCAGCCTTCTTTATGGTCCTGCTCTCACTACTATACATCGCTTCTTGTGGTCCACACAAATGCTTTTGCATAGCTGATGAAGCAGAAGTAGATGTTTTTCTGGAACTCTGTGGCTTTCTTCATACTCAAGAGAATGTTAGCAATTTGGTTTCTAGTTCCTCTGCCCCTTCGAAATCCAGCTTGTCCTTCTCTTATATGCAGATATAATCATAGGTATTAGGCTGGACTGTCTACTATAGGCACAAGAAAAATATATGAGAAACCAGAGTGGGAACAAGGGGAATTTGGACCACATGCGAAAGAAGCAACAGAACTCCCACTGCAGTTTCAACAGATGTAAAAAAAAAAAGGGGAAGTTCCTCAGGAGGCATCTTATCCGTTAGGAAGCATTCGGTTTGCCATCCGTTTATACGCTTGATTACAGGGACTATACCTTCTTTAGCCTCTGGCTACACAACTTCTATTTTAAACCAAAAGTGCTGAAAGAATAGCAACTTGACTGAACCCCTTGGGCTTCAGCTCTAGTCTCGCGAGATTTATCCTGCCTGGAATAAACTTTTAAGTTTAATGCTGGGAAGGCTTGCGAGATTTCCTGTGAGCGCCTTCTCTCCGACGGCACATGCGCAGTCTTGTTGTAGCCGCCTCCGTTGTGCCAGCAACATGGCGGCGCCCGGTTCAGAGGAAACTGGCGGGCAGCCGCGGCCGGGGAAAAGCAACCGGACCCTGTTGGTGCGGCATCTGCCCGCCGTGTTGACGGCGTCGGAGAAAGAGGATTTGCTGAAGCACTTCGGAGCCGCGTCCGTGCGAGTCCTGTCCGACCACGGAAGACTGGTGAGGAACGAAGCGTCTCCGTCCGGGTTGAGCGAGAGGATCTGTCCCCTGAACTAGCGGTGCTTCCTTTCCTCGGTTCTGGAGGGGAAAATGGAGTCGGTTGTGGGGATTGCACTCCCCGTTTTGTGCTTTTGGGGTGGCGGTGGTGATAAGGCAATTAATCACAGCCTATCTGGAGCTGTTGATTTTCATTTCGGGTTGCCCTTCAGGAGCTAGGCAGAAACTCAACAGGTGAAGTGTCTGTGCACGAAGGGGAGAGCGGCACCTGTTCTGCTTCTGCCGCGCATTTGGTTAAAGGAGCAGGCGAGGCCGTCTGGATGAGGTGTTCCACTTTACACAGTGAACACAGAGCACGGTTGTTGCCTCTTGAGACAGCCCTCCCGTCTTCTGCCACCCCGGATCTCCTGCCTGTGCAAAATATATATATATATATATATATATATATATATATATATATATATATATATATATATATATATATATATATATATATATATATATATATATATATATATATATATATATATATATATATATATATATATATATATATATATCTGGGCCATCAAAGGGTGGCAACAGCGCATGTTGTGGCACTAAACAAAACGTTGTGCTGGCTAATAGTAGCACAGTTTGTTGCTGTGTGTTGTTTCTAATTGAAGACGGCCTTATTAAGGATTTTCAGAAAGTGCGGTTATTAAAAGCCCCGCTCACTTTCTTCATTTGAGTCAATTTGTGATGTTTATTTATTTATTTAACTTATATGCCGCCCACTCTACCCAAAGGTCTCTGGGCGGCTTACAACAATTAAAATTCAACTAAAATACAATAAAAGATAAAATGATTAAAACACAATTAAAATTGCCATCAGGACCCACAGTTGATGTTATTTCAATTAAAACCCTTCTGGAACAGAAGTTTAGTCTTTCACTTTTCCTGCAGCCTTCCACTTTTTGTAGCATTATTATTTTTCTCAGTGAGTATTGTCTTATGGTATATCCAAAGTTCAGTAGCCTCAGTTTGGTCATTTTAGTTCTCTGTGAGAAATTAACTAACTATTTTGTCTTTTTTCCTAAGGAGAAGCAATGGAAATTTATAAGTGATCTCATGCTTCATTTAATCAAAAACGTGTGTATGTGACTTTCTCGTGGTACCAATTTCCTCCACTACCACATTTTGAAGGAGTCAGTTTTGTTTCTGGTCAGCTTTCACATCTGTAGCTAATCTTTGGGAATGGAATAGTATAAAGAGTCTTGACCTTGGTCTCCAATGATGCATCCTTACATTAGACAATTGTTTTTCATTCCTTCAGACCTACTCTTCCAAGTTTCAGGTTTTTTTTTAAATTTCTTGGCTGTATTTTGCATATTGATTCATCTCATAATTTTGACTTTCTCATAAAGAAGAAAACTGTGCAATTCTTCTGTAATCATGATTTTTGAAAAGGATCTTGTGATTTTAGTCCACCGCAAGATAAATATGTATTAGTACTTAAGTGCAGTTATAAAAAAAAAGACTAACAGTTTGAGGCTGGAGTAATGCAGTCAGTGTTCAAGTTGGAAAAAATACAGTGGAACCTCTACTTACTAACATCCCTAACTACGAATGATCCAATTTACGACTCTGGTGGCAAAATTGTGCTTCTACCTGCGGCCGCAGCTTCAAGATACGAACGAAAAAGGCAGGGGAAAGGGGCGGGAAATTCAAACCTTTGGTGGCGAAGAGACTGCTTCTTTGTAGCTCTTTTGCCCCAACGGTTAGGAAAAGGGAGGCTCAGCCTCCCGGGCTTCCAGCGCTGCTGCTACCGCCGCCGGGAGGTGAGCCACTGGACCATCCCGGCTGGGTCAGCCTCCCGAGCTTCCAGTGCTGCCGCTGCAGGCTTTCCCGGGGTTCGCCGCAAGCGCCACCTTTCTCCACCGCCATCCGCTGCTGGGCCAGGGTTTCCGCCCCGCCAATGCAGGCTTTCCCCTTCATAAGACAGTAAATATTTGCAGTAAATTTAGATGTCTAGGTGCATAAAAGCAGTTTTGCCTGATGGCAAAAAGATGGCATTATAGATGACAGGCAACCTTCTTAGGGGAGAATAAAAAGGTAAAAGTTCCCCTTGACAATTTTCCAGTCATGTCTGACTCTATGGGGCAGTGCTCATCCCCATTTCCAAGCCATAGAACCGCGTTTGTCCATAGACATTTTCCATGGTCACGTGGCTAGCACGACTAGACACGGAACGCCGTTACCTTCCCACCACTCGTGTTTGCATGCTTTCAAACTGCTGGGTTGGCAGCAGCTGGGACAAGCGACAGGAGCTCACTCTGTTGTGTGGATTTGAACTGCTGGTCTTTCAACCTTGCAGCCCAGAGGCTTTTGCGGTTTAACCTGCAGTGCAACCACACCCCTTAATATACAGGTTAATTGACAGTGTGAAGAAGCCTTTTCCCTTTGTTGCTGGTAATTCCTTCCTCTGCTTCGCACTCATTAAACCTTATCTGTTGAACTGTTCTAATTGTAAATAATACGCTTTATGAAATACATGAGCTATTGGAGTATTCAAAGGAGGTTAATTAATATCAGTGGGATGTAGAAACAAAATTGTGACCAAGAATGGAGAATCTGGATATGGTTAGTTTAGAGAAAGGATAGATTTGAGTATTGATACAACTTTTTAAGAGATCTTGAAATCAATGGATGATTTGTTTTCTGCTGCTGCTACAAAAGGTAAAACTGGATTCTGCTAGCTTAAATTAAGCATCTTATAAATGACACTTATGTCCTGTGAAATCTGCCATGTTTGTACTGCAACTTTCACCAAAGTGCTGGAGGGTCTGAGGGGAGGAAGGAACAGTTTTACATATGCAGACGAAATGTCTCAAAGTTGCCATTTTCTAGAGTGAGGTAATGAACACTGCATCTGATATTGTACACCAAAAAGTATAGAAGCGTGTGACTTCACTATTACAGTCTGTATTCACTGCTGAAAAGGAAGGGCTGCTGTGGAAATATTTGATAGCACTTTTGCTCACAGTAGCAAGAATAGAAATTGATTATAAATCAAAATTGTTAAGTGATTGTGGTATCCCCTTCTGGCTTAAAAAGATATGTTGGTTAGTAAGTTAAAGATATTAAGAAATGTAAATCAAAACGATAATTTCACATCCATTTATCCAGTTTGACATCCATTATTCACACCACGGTGACCATGGTGAAGAGAGAATAACTTTCCCCCCTCATGTTTTAAGCCATTTTGATTATAACCAGGAAAAGATGACTAGAAGGTATTCAGAGGTAATTGACCTGGTTTAAGTGACCTTGGTTTATGTTATTTAAGATTTGTCAGAAGGACTAGACAGGAAGAGTGATAACTCTAAATTCATCTAAACCTTGATCTAAAGGGTTTGTTTTATAATGGCACAGACATTCAGAAAACTGATATACAGTGATGAGGTTTGTGAATAAGACTTGTGTTTCTAGTGAGAATTAATTAATTTCATAGCTGGTACTCTATTTTCTATCTGATCAGTATGATAACTTAGTAATGAATCAGTCAAAGTGATTGTGGCTAAAGATAAAAAATTGAAATATTATTTGGGTAACTAGGGAACTGTGATCCCCATTAGGGATAAGAGTTGCTGGAGTCGACGTGTGCAACAGAATAGAACTGTTCTCTCTGTCTTCCTTGATATTTTATTCTGATATTTGTTTGGGGTACAATTGTTTTCATTTCCCAATTCTATTGGTATTACAAAAATAAGTGCTGAAAAACTGTATTTTGCATTGAGAACAAGGTTCTCTCTGAGATGTGCGCCTGCGACTCTACCCCCTTCCGTGCAGATCTCCTCCTGCTCCATGCATCCACAGCAGCGCCTTTGGTTCCGGTTGGAACAGAATCCCATGCGTGGGTGAGGAATCGCACATGCTAGAAGCAGAGCCCCACCCAGTAGGGCTGAAAATTAGAGGGACCGTTGATTAACATCTGTACTTATAAAATCTGTGTCTGTTTTGTTTTTCAGAAACATACAGCTTTTGCTACTTTCCCTAATGAAAGTACAGCTGCTCAGGTATGTGTTGAGACTGTTACTAAACATTTTACTTTGCTGGGTTCTTTCCTGATCAAATTACCTCCCAACACAGAAGCAATATGTTGAAAAGAAGTCTTAAAAAGTTTATACATACATGGCAATAAGATCTATTGAAATTTTAGTGGGACTTCAGAACAAAATTGTTTAGGGTCAGGTTTCTGTGAAATTTAAATAACATTGATTGAAATCCTGCTTGTGCAGGTTCATGCATGCACTAATTAAAAGTTTCTTATCTTTGCCCCAGTCCAGGCTCTTCCTTTAGTCCTAAGCAAGCCTTTAGGGGCCTTGGGATAGGGAGGAGTTTTTAATATCTGAAGGTCAGTACTGCTGGTCCCGGTGATAAATGGCCATTCCTGATGATGTATGTCATCAGCCTTTCCCAGGTGGAACTGCACCAACAAGATTTCGGGTGCAATATTACTAGGTTGACAGAAAACATGCTTGAGGGGAAGTCTTGGTTAGCAGGCCAGATGCAGGTCATGGAATCTCCCTTTTCTCATTTCTCCTTGGTCTGCTTCCCCTGTGCTGCTTGTGTGTATGTATATACACTGTAGCATATGTATATAGGCTTGTGCGAGCCTTGATCTTTTCAGTAAACCAGAATTGGTGGAATAGAAAAATCCAGTCCTTACGAACTGGTGAAATACAGGAAAAAAATTGTCAACAATATCAAGCTCTGCTCCTCCTGCCGCCCCCGGGTGCAGCAGTGGAAATGGGGTGTAGTCTCTTCTGTCACTTAAATTAGTGGTCCCCAATCTTGGGTCTCCAGATGTTTTTGGACTTCAACTCCCAGAAATCCTGGCCAGCAGAGGTGGTGGTGAAGGCTTCTGGGAGTTGTAGTCCAATAACATCTGGAGGCCCAAGGTTGGGAACCACTGATAAATCACCTCTGGATGAGTAAGAAATACTGAGCCAGTTTTTTTGGGGGGGGGGGGAGGTAGGGACAGTTGTCATGGAAACTGTATATCTATCTATACCTGTTTGTATCTAATTTGAAGTAAGTCCCACTGAGGGCAGTAGGGCTTATTCTGCATTTGTAGATATGATTGTAACTGAAAATTCTGGCATTGGTCATTAAGGAAAATTAAAAGTATTTTACTTGTCCAAATAAGCTCCCCCGCCCCCAGTGGCCTGGAATTAGCAAAGTGAACTGGAAGTGGGGGGGAAGCAAGAGATTAAAATTGATTATAGATTGTCTTTTTTGAATGTATTAAATGTTGTATGTTTTCTTTATTTGAAGGCCTTATTAAAACTACATCAGCTGAACCTTCTAGGCCATACACTAGTAGTTGAGTATGCAAAAGACCAAGATAGCATTCGAGCTCAGAGCCAATCTTCTGTGTCTGAAAATGACAGAAGGTACAGTATGTGGATACTGTTATAGTTTCAGATGAATTATTTTTATATTTTTAATTTCAATTTTTTTGCAATAAATACAGAAACATTTAGATTGCATGCATACATCTGATGTTTGTAGATTTAAGGATGTTACTGCAGTTGCATAGTTGACTTGGATTGTTCTCTTTCTATCCATTATGACCTTGTTATGGAAGATACCTCTACTCAGGCTGTTCTGTGCATAGGTTATGAGCAAGTTAAGGACTCTGAGTGAAGCAGTGAATTGTTTTGCCAGAGAGAGAGAAAAGATTATGACAAAACAAAATAATGCCCTATAATTTTTTTTCAATGTCTGGATATTTTCTTTGGTACTTTCATAGGGTTATAAGGATTCTATATAATTTTAATAAGGATTTAGTATGAGGAAAATATTTGAATGGTGATTTATGTTAATGAATCAAATTATATTAATGACTCCACAAGAGTGTCAATAATTGATAATTCATGTAAGATATTTAATGTTTTTACTACTGTCCTCTATTTCATCAGAATTTTCCAAATGGACTTTAAATCATAGAGATCCATGTAAAGAATTGGCAGCTTCAAAATTTTCCTTCATGATTTGGTTTCTTTGAAAAGTCTTGTTGCTTTGTTATGGATGTGGAAGGCAACTGGCGCAACATTTAGTTGCTTCTTGATGGCAGTTAATGAGTCATGGCTGGGATTCTTGTATCCACTGGCTTGTGAGGAACTCAAGATTTCCACTTATTACTAGCCAGGTAGAAGCAACTGTATGTTGTGATGTTTGCTTTCTGTATGTGTAACAAAGCAGTAGGATTTCAGCCAGTTCATCACAATAAAACTAGAGTCATTTCAGCATGCCATACCATTTTGCTATGTAGAACAGTGCTCTTGTATATGCTTGGTTTTTTTCAGTCTCGAAGAACCTGTCAAAGAAGAGAAGGAGAAGAAAGATTTAAATTGCCTCAAAATTGAAACTGGAATTGCTCCTAGCCATGGGTTAGTATTTAAGTGTCAGTTGTACACATTGAAATGCATTTTTACAAAAAAATTTTTTTACAAACAAGTCATTTGCTTATTCTAGCTTCTAAAAGTGGGTCACGTTCTCTTTGTTTTAAAACTTGTATCATTCAAATTACCATTCCTTAAGATTTCCAAGAGATGTTTTTATCTGCCATGACTAAAACTTGAAATCCTGCATTCTATATGAAACCAACAGATATACCTAAGGAACAGAGCCATTTTACCTGCTGAAAAGGCCACAGTCTTCAGGACTCCTCAACTTGTCTGGGTTTTTTAAGACTTCTTAAATTTCTCTCTACAGTGATGAGTTAGGATTTGAATATTGTATGAATCAAAAATATTTCTTCCCGTAAGTGTAATTTTTCATGGGCTGGCATCTAAAATGTTAATATGGCAAGCACATAATAACATGTTTAATGTGAGCAATGTATTGCCATGTTTTAGGCTTTGAAATTCTCTTTAGTTTCATAAGCGACTTGCTATGTGTCATCAGGAGCTATTGTTATAGAAGGACATACACAGTATATCTAGGCTTAATGGAACCACTTGCATGCATCTTTGGGTCCTGCTGTTGTGCCACTGATTCCGGCTTTAGCAAGCCTTCAGAACAAAATACAGAGTTTAAAAGAAGGTGCATAGCACTGAACAAGGGGATACATTAAGAAAGTGTACAATTTAATAGTGTCTGTAATATTTTAGAATTGCTTATGAGCTAAATGTTTTTAGCTCATGCTTTCAAAATCAAAATTTTTAAATATGATTGTGTTGTGTCTTATTAATGTTAAATATTTATGGTTTCTTCACAGGTTAACTTTTCCTGTAAATTCTTGCCTCAAATATCTGTATCCCCCACCTTCAAATGCAATCCTAACTAACATAGCAAATGCATTGGCAAGTGTCCCTAAGTTTTATGTACAGGTAAGTGTAGATACACTTTTTTATTTCAGTTCAAGGCTTAAACCATGTTTTTGCTAGTGTTGGGCAGCACTGCTGCTAGATATTTATTTATTTATTTATTTATTTGGACTTCTACCCCGCCCATCTAGACCAAAGGTCTACTCTGGGCAGTATTACAAGTTTAAAAACAGTTAAAACAGTGAACATATACTATAAATCCAAGATGGCAAGATGTGAATTAGGATACAGCAGGAGGGAAAGCTTGCAGAAATAGCCAGGTCTTGACTTTGCTTCTAAAGACATCCAGACAGGGAGCCAGGCAGATCTCCATAGGCAAGTTGTTCCAAAGGCGAGGGGCCACTGCCAAGTAGGCCCAGTTCCTCGTTTTTTCCTTCCAGACCTCCCTTGGTGTTAGGCCCCTCAGCTGCCTGGCCTGGCTGGAATGAGTGACTCTGGGTGGGAGGAGGCCCTCTGGCAGATATCGAGGTCCTAAAACATTTAGGGCTTGATATGTCATCGTTAGGACTTTGAAATCAACACAGAAGCAAATGGGCAGCCAATGCAAGGCAGCCAGTGTGGGGGGAAATATGTTCGTACCTTTTCACCCTTGTAAGAAGTCTGGATGCCATATTCGGCACCATCTGGAGTTTCCGCATCAGTCTCAAAGGCAGACCCATGTAGAGTGTATTACAGTAGTCTAATCCTGAGACTGAGCACATGGACCAAAGTGGTGAGCGCCCCCAAATGAAGATAAGGACACAGCTGGGCAATCCGCCGAAGATGGAAGTGTGCAAAATGGACCACTGACACCACATGGGTTTCCATGGTGAGCGCCGGGTCCAGATGTACACCCACATTGTGAACCTCTCGGTGACAATAGTCACCCCCCCCCAAAAAAAGCGAGAGTTTCCCAAACCACTGATGTCTGGGGCACCCACCCAAAGGACCTCCATCTTGCCCAGATTCAGCCTCAGTCCATTCTCCTGCATCCATTGCTGAATGGCCTCCAGGCAGTGCTCAAGGGACGAAACAGCATTCACTGTTGTTGGAAAAAAGGAGATGTAGAGCTGAGGATCATCAGTGTACTCATGACATGAAACCCCACATCTCCTGATGACCCCTCCCAGCAGCCTCATATAAATGTTAAACAGCATTGGAGAGATGATCAAGCCCGAACCCCACAATTGAGGCTCCATGGGGCCAAGGAACTCTCCAATCTCCAGTCTCTGGGGACGGTCCTCCAAGAAGAAATGGAGGCAGGCAAGAGTCAGGCCACTGATTCCCAACTCAGCCTCCCCATGAGAATATTGTGGTTGATGGCATCAAAGGCAGCTGACATATCAAGGAGGACCAACAGTGCCACAGAGACGAAATCTGCCAGCTCCGGTAAGGAAATGGCTGGGTCTCAGAGCGCGGTAACCCAGCAAGATCCCAAAAACCATCCCTGGCCCCAGTCAACACGTGGAGGATCTCTAGACCCGTCGCCACCGCCACCGAGCGCCTAACAACCTCCAGGGTGTTCTTGTACACAATGGCTACTCCCCCCCCGCCCCTCCAGTCTACTCTGGTGTTGGACTGCATAACCAGAAGGACAGGCAGGAGTCATGGGAACACCCCCTTCCCTGCCCATCCATATTTCAGTTATGCATGCCTTGGGGCAAGCTGCACGGTTGCAGGGCACCCTCAGAAGAAGGGAACAGTAAACAACTTCTGATGGTTCTATACCTGTAAAAGGATCGGCATAAGTCAGAATTAACTTGGCTATACATGATATACATGATGATGATTATTAAATAGCTCTACTGAAGGACTTTCGTTTCTTAGGCTTTTTCCACTGCCGAACAGCTGTTCCCCCTCGCAATGCGAAGAAACATTGGTATGCGATCGCATTAGCGATCGCAAAATCCACATCAGTATGCGGATTCATTGTTAAATGGTGCGCTCGTTATGCGAGGCACCACTGTACTGTAATCCAGTTAGAAGTCACAAGGCACAGTTAGTTTCCTTGCTGCAACACCCTTTGGAAATACATTCTCTATTAGATGCCCATAACTAGTTGAAAAGTGTGCAAATTGAATCCAAATTTCCCATAGAAATGCATTGAAAATTAATTAATGCATTTTTTATGGGGGGGGGAAGGTCAGAAACTTTTAAAAACTTAAAAGAAAGTCATTTACCGGGTACTGTAGACTGAGCCTTGCTCTTCACAGTGCCTTGGTAGACCCCAGAACAGTCAAAAAAGAGCCACAAACAGCTAAAAGCCAGCAGACGGCAGCCATTTTCTGCTCTTCTCCGCTCCTGCTCCTGCCCCCTCCCCTCTCCCCACCTAACGGCTGATCGGCGCTGGTCTGAAATGCTTCCCAGGCAAGCAGGTTTCAACTCAAACGAGCACCTTTTCACCCAAACAGGGTTTAACCCAAAACAAGCAGCTTTTAAAGAAAAAGCAGATTTTTAAGGCAAGCATGCACGTTTCTACACAAGCAGGTGCAGCTGGGAGGTGCAGCTGGGAGGTCACCATGCCTTTGGGGGATAGGGCACAGAAAAGGGAAGAATTTTCAGGGGCCACTCCAACTCATACCTGGCAGGGGAGATACCATTATTGTAAAAGTGGTTTTCCCAGGTTAAGGCTCATCTATAGCACTTTGGATGTGCTGACCCCTATGATTTCCCCAAATGTGGGAAAATCAACTGCCTAAGTGGGGAACTGTGTTTGTGGTTTCTCCTGGTTTTTCTAGAATCACTCTTTTTTCCCTTTGGTCCTTGCCTATTCTCATTGCCTACTGCTATTGGCCTTGCTGGTTTTCCAGGTAGGCTGCAGGAAGCAGATCCTGAAAAGCCAGCAGGGCAGAATGGTGAGGTCCAAACAACAAGCAGTCTCTGGTGCCAGTTCAGAGGCCCCCCAGCATGGCAGTGGGAGGCTTCTGGGTGGTGGTGACTGAACCCTTTTTTTTACTTTATTTACTCCATAAGACACACATACTTTCTCCCCCTCTATTTGGGGGGGGGAGTGCGTCTTATGGAGCGAAAAATACGGTATATGTCTCTAGCTTTTCCCTTCAAATCAAGCTGTGGGAAAGAATTGTCTTAGTTTGGAAATGCCTTTTTGTTCTTCTTGTGCCGGTTTAGCAGGGAAGGTGGTAGTAGCATACAGGAGCAGCTGATGGGTGCAGGTGGAGCAGTGCACCCTTCTTATCCTATTGGACACCCCACCTCTGTTCTAAGACTGTGTGTGCATGCTCATGCAGGCATTATCTTCGAAGAAGCAATTCTAAGCAACTTATCAGTGCTTGTATTTTGAACAATGAAATAAAGTACACTTAACTAATCAACCTGGGTTACCTGTTTAGAGAAAGCAACCCTATAGGACAGTAAGGGTCATGTTTGCTCTTGAGGGCAATATGAGCATGACTAACTGCAAATCTAGATTTTTAGTATGTTCAGCCATTCATTGCCTGTAATAAGAATGTTTATTTATGCTGAGAAAGAGATTTTATGAATAATCCTGTTTGAGATACATGCAGAATGACTTAAATCATTTGTAGAATACCTTCCACACTTCTTTTCCAGTTCCAGAATTTGTTATTCAGATACAGTTTTCTTCTCATTAGTTTTTTGAAGTGTGGACCAAGAAATCTGTAAGTAATTTTATTATTGAACGTGGAATCCTTAGAGTATTGTGACAATAAAGAATTATTGGCATAATAATGTGAAGCAGATTGAATTTTTAAAGAGAAATGCTATACGAATACTAAGCTGCAATTTTTAATTTTATTTTCAGGTCTTACATCTTATGAACAAAATGAATCTTCCCCCTCCTTTTGGACCTGTTACTGCCCGGCCGCCTATGGTAAACTTTAGCATTCAAAGTTTTGTTAATAAAAGTGATGTTGGCCAAAAGACCGTTGCTTAGTGTAGTCAATTGCACTAAAGTAGGCTTGTTCAGTTATTGGGATTTAGTATGTCACCTCCTCTGTATGTTCCATTGATTCAAATGGACCTACTCTAACTGCAACTTACTTTAGCTTAGTAAGTCACAGGTAGCTTATGCCCATTCGAGTCAGTGTAACTCACAGAGGAGTTGACTCATCAGTCCACATTGATTCAGTGAGCCTACTCTAGTGCAGTCTACTGTGTTAAGCAACAAGCTTTTGGCCATCATATGTTTGTTTTAAAGATACATTTACTTTCTAAAGTGGGTGGTCAGGAACCAAAGAACTGCTTGGTCTTAGAGCAATGTTTGTATGAATCTAGTGGAATTTTGACTACAGTGGACCCTCTACTTACGGAATTAATCCGTATTGGAATGGTGTCTGCAGGTCGAAAAGTCTGTAGGTCGAGTCTCCATTGACGTACAATGCATTGAAAACTGAATAATCCCGTAACTGGCCATTTTTGTTCCATTTTTGTTCCATTTTGGTTTTTTTCTGGTCTGTAAGTCGATTCTCTGGCTGCAAGTCGAACCTAAATTTTGCGGCCAAAGAAGTCTAACTCGAAAAGTCTGTAAGTAGAGGGTCCACTGTATTTCCCCTTCAAAGGCTGATCTTTGTGCCATATTAATTCCTCCTTTGTTTTCTATACCTTTGGATCCACTTTGAGAGAGGAGAAAGAGAAGTGGACCTGGACATTTTTCAGGTAGCCTAGTATTTAGTGGGCTGAAGTTCCAGAGAATTTTTCTTCGAGGGGAAATTCAGGAATTACTGATGGTGCTGAAAGATATGCTCAAGTTTTTAATTATATGTTGACAGTTTCTTTGAATAATGCAGAACAAATAAGGGGGAGGGATGTGTAACAAAAATAGTTAAGCCTCGTACTCAGGATCTGTTAAAACATCTATTTCTAGCTTCTTCTTGTACAATGGTAGGATGAATGGTTCAAGAATGCCACACATTTTCTATTGTCCAAAAGTGATGCAATGCCTTTTTCTTCAGATAGGCTCAGTACCTTTTTGACCAAATTTTTCCATATCACTGGGTGCTTGATCCCATAGGATCATTGCCAATCAGTAGGTTGTAGGTTTTAGAAAACTTGGTGATTCGATGTTGCACATTTATGAGGAAAAAACATTTAGTAATTTTCAGGGCTTGAAAAACCAGTCAGTCAAAAATTTCACCAGTCAGCATGACCAGACTATAACCTTGCAATTTATGTTAACAAATTTAAACTAGGCACTTATTCACTTTTATTTCTAGATAACAATGCGTACAAACCCAAAATAAATTGTATTATGTACGCGGTATTCACCTATGTCTTCTTAGTAGAAAATGCACTACTGTCAGATGTGTTGCACTGGTGTCCTTGAACATGCCTGATAGTTTTAACACTGAAGTACCATTTATCGATGGCTTTAGTAGGGTTAAACTGTGGTAGTAGAAGTCCATTTAGATTCACCATCATAAGGTCATCTAAGCTTTCAGTCTCTAAACACGATCTGAATTTATTTTTGATCAGATTCATCTGGCTGAAACCCCCTTTACAGCTAACTGTAGAAACTGGTAGAACAGAGGCAATTTTAAGGATCTTCAGAAGAACAGGACTCATACCCCCATGGTGGTTCATTGCCTTTCCCAGTAAATCCACTGATGACAGACCTTTTGTGCATATTTCGAATTCATACAATTCGTCCAGGGCTTTCTGAATTATGTCTTCTTTGCCCTTGTGTTGCAAAAGGTCTTTGTAATGAGATACAAGTACGGTTACTTCCTTTTTACCAAAACTTTCCAAGGATGTTTTTGGCCATGTGAAAGTATCAAATATTGACATTGATGTTAATATGCCATCTGTAGCAATGTTCAAAAAGCACATTTTTATGTCAGCCATTCCCATCTCAATAATTTCTTTTCTATCACATTCAAGCTTTTTTTGTCCATTTGATTCCCAATCTAGGGTCCCCCCAGGTGTTCTTGGACTGCAGTTCCCAGAAGTCTTCACCACCAGTTGGCTAGCACAAGAACCAGTCCAAGGACACCCGGATGACCCAAGATTGGGAATCACTGATTTATACCCTCAGACTTGGGTTGCTTTATTACCTGCGTATTTGTGGGGCCATGAAGCTTGTATTTTGAATGTCTTTCTTTTGAATGTCTCCAGCAAAAATAAAACTGAAAGCAAAAGTGCCTGGCCTCTTAAGGAGCCACGGTTCCTCCCACCCTAGGATGTGTCCTCGTTTGGTTGAAATTAGGAGCAGTGAATCTCCATATCCTCCATCATGGGACTACTCTACATTCTCCTGCGGAGCTATATCTCTGTGTGCCACTCAAACTCTCTTCTTGTGAGAAGAGGGCAGTTTTCCTTTTGCAATGGGAGGGGGAGAGAAGGACTGCAGGATTAGAGAGAGAGAGAGAGGTGGAGGGGAAAGAGGCAGGCAGGGAGGGAGCTGTGACTCATCCAGCAGCACTTTTCAGTCATCACATATGAGTGGACGAGTGCATTTTTCCAAGCCCAGGTAATTTTTGAACTTAACAGGATGCACATTCCAGTTTTAAAGAGGGTGTGTATGTGGTTTGATTTCTCATTTAGTATGAAGACTATATTCCTCTACCACCTCCTATGCCACCATTTCCTCCTGAAGAGCCTCCCTTGCCTGAAGAAGAGGATGATCAAGATTCAAGCAAAGAGGAGTCAGAATATGAAAGTACTGACGAAGAAGACAAAGAGAGGTTGGTGGCATTTTGCAGAATGCTGTTCCCTCTAAGAGTCATCTCATTTTTTGACTTATAACAGTAAAGTTTTCAGCTTAATTCTTTATGTGAAACGTCTGTGGTAGAGAATCTGTCTGTCTGTCTGTCTGTAAGTTCTGGTGAAATCAGTGAGACTTTAAAGTATATACCGTGTTTAAGACAGGGTCTTATATTAATTTTAGCTCCAAAAAACGCAGTAGGGCTTATTTTCAGGGGATGTTTTAAATTTTTTCATGTACAACAATCTACATTTATTCAAATACAGTCATGTCATCTTCTTCTGGTTGCTGCACAATGGTGGAAGGAGTGGTTTCACTTAACTAGGGCTTATTTTGGGGGTAGGGCTTATATTGTGAACATCTTGAAAAATCATACTAGAGCTTATTTTCAGGTTAGGTCTTATTTTCAGGGAAACAGTGTATTTTTTGGGTAATGGTCTAGTGCTGAACAAGAGTTCTAGGAGGAAGCTGACAGGACAGCTGGAAGAGATACAAAAGCAAGCATGGGAAACACAAACTCTGTTTGGTGAGTTGCCAAGCAACAAACTAGTGCTGAAAGAACAAAAGGCAAGCCTGATGAGCAGAGATGGGCATGAATTGCTGATTCAATGATTCAGCCAGGTTCATTTACTACTGCAGCAGATGTTTGGCATTTTGGCGTCCTGCTTCCTCCAGTGGGCACCCACTCAGGGGCAGTGTTCCAGCTTCCCTGTCCCACCTCTTCCAGGCATTGCCTCTGACTGGGTGCCCGCTGGAGGGGGCGGACCAATGAACCGCAGAACACCTGTAGCAGCGATAAATGAATTGGGACATAGCGATAATTTGTGCCCATCTCTACTGATGAGTTGAATATCAAAATGCAAAATATTGTCAAAGTTCAGTGGAACATTCATAAGTCAGAAAATAGAAGAAGACTACTGGATGAAGGAAAACTTACAAAAAATAATGGAAAGTTTAACTGAACATTATTGTCACACGGTCCTTCGAAGAAGAGTTTAACAAGTTCTAGTGAACTGCCTAACCGGTTGCTTTTTCCATGCTTTAAGTTTGTATGCATCAGGTTTCCACTCTTTCTGTGCTCAAAATCCTGATTCAAGGGTGGGGTGGGGAGATTTCCTATGTTATAAACTTTGCCTATAAAACTCTTATTATTTCACATTCAGAATTAATGACAGAAAAAGTCACTATGTATGTTCCATGTGGTGATATATAGATTTGCAAAACTGATGGAATTAGCGACATTTCAACCAAAGCGGCAGATACCGACAAAGCAGCGCCATGCAAGAAAACGAAGAAAGATTAAAGACTTATTAAATACCTCCCTACCAACTCCACAAAGGTACTGAGTTGTTGTTTAATACAAAGCATTGTTATGTAATGACTACCTTAGTTTTCTGCCATTTGGAGTTTTATACAGTGACTTTGTTGATTTCCTTATTACCTATTGTACAGAAATAAATGCCAGAGATGGTGTTTGTGCACTTTAGATAATCTTTTTTGTTCTGGCTATTCATTAATATACTTCCCCTTAATCCTACCACTTTCTGAAGCTTGACATTTCTACTTCTGCTTTTTATTCTATGCTGAGTGGCTAGTCTGCAACAAGAATTATAGATTTCTAATCCTCCCTTTGTGTTGCACTGGATTTGCTGGAACATGTCAGATTCTAGCATATCCCCCACCCGCCCCGCCCCACCCCGGGATAATTTTGAGTAGCACATTAGCACCATTTGGGGAGGGGAGACTTATGACTGGAATGGGAATATTTCAAAAACGAAAATAATAATAAGCTTAATGTATTTTAAACAGTAATTTGCAACCAGCGCTATCACCTTCAGATGTGTTTGAGCAGCTGCAGCCTGTTGGCCTCAAAAAAATTGAATTTCACATTTCTGCAGACACACCTGCCATTCTTCAGAAAAGTTGGGGGAAAGAGCACAATAATGGTACGTAACAAACGTTTGCTTATTCACCAATTTCAAGTTGTCATTGTAGTTGGAAGCAGGTGCAGTCTGTTGGCCGAGTGACTGACGTTTTAGTTGAGAAGTCACAAACTTGTTTAGCATGTCATCTGAATGTATGCACTTTTGTCCTCACTGGGGATTTCTCTCAACAAATTGGAAACAAACTCTATATTCTCTAGTTTTTATGGAGGGAGACAAAATGGAGTGGACACAAGAGTTGCCTTCATGTGACACACTTAGCAAATTGTATCCTAAAGTGGTTTGTTTAGCCACTCCAAGGCAAGTGGGGCCAGTTGGGCAGCATGCAACAGCGTATTGGCTATGACCAATAATCTAGGTTTTGTACAGAATTCTGGTTTGTCGTATTGTCTCATCTTCTCCAGTATATATGAAATGCTTTGAACATTTTAAAAAAAGTTTTTACTGTTGTGGTTACTGTTTACAGACGGCATCCTGTTGTGTCATTTCTGTCCATAATTCTGTAGCTGCAGCATGATTTTTGTTAGGGACGGCAACCATGGATTTCTATTTCTATTAAACTCTGAAGCTTTGAATATATACTGTTAAATCTCTTTTGTTTCTACTTTTTGGCAGTATTTCATTCAGAGCTTTACAAATAGTGGCTACAGTCCAGCACAAACTTAACTTCCTTTAAAGTCTATTGAAATCAGTGCATTTAAGCATATTTAAGTTACACTGGATTGTAGCACATATCTCAAGTATGGGGCTGCTTATGTCAGGATTACAGCTTGATGTCAAGTATTTCTTTTGGCGTGCGCTGAGTGAAGCAGGGTTATAACCAACCTCTTGATTACATGTTCTGGACTTTTTTTAGACCTTTATGCAGCGGTTGATGAAGTATCGAATGTGGGGTTTGGAAAAATATTTCCTGTTCCAATTTCCAATCATAGAGAGGAGGAGGAGGAAGAAGAAGATGAAATACCTTCAGAATTCATTTCTAAAAGAGAACTAGAAAAAGGCAGGATATCAAAAAAAGGTGATTTTATTCTTTAAAATGCTATGAAACACAATATAAATATTTATGCTTTGCTATCATTTGAAATGCTGAGAAGGTTTAGATAGATTTGTCATTTGATGTCAAGTTGAGGTACAATCCATATAGTTTATTTCAATGTTAGAGATTAAAATAAGGAAAGCATCCAAAAGCTGCAGATTACTATTAACCTTCCTCATTCTGTATTCAAGAAATGCAAACACTTTCTGTCTTCAAAAACTATGAGCCCGGTGATCCAAATTGTCGAATTTATGTGAAGAATCTGTCTAAACAAGTTCAGGAAAAGGTACATACGATTTGAGAACAATATTATTTGCTTCTTGTATCAAGGAGTGAGCACTTTTCCTTATGTACTTTATTTGAATTCCAGGATTTGAAATTTATTTTTGGAAGATACATTGACTTTTCATCAGAAACGGAACGTATAATGTAAGTGAGGGCTGTACGACTAGTTCTGTGGGTTTGGTTTTTGTTCACTCATTGCAACCAGTTGCGCTACCATTGAGCTACATAATAAATTGGTGAGTGTCATGTGTTACCACCGACTTTTAGTAAGATTTTTGCTCTTCCTCCATCTGCTTATGGACCAAGTGACGGAAAGAGTAATAACATATGTCTTGAAGATCACCAGTGCGGAGTAGCAAAAAAATAATAATTCTGTAGATGGGTGGCAACATGCTGAAGGAATAGTTACTAATATGTGAGGGGAAAAATTGATGTATTAGTGGAAGACAGTGGTATGAGTTTTGAGTAGAAGTGAGATTGTTGAATGAGACACAGCACTTTGGAAATTATAAATAATGGGGATAATAAATGGAGCGGTTCCAAGGGAAAGCTGGCAAATAAGATGGTGGAAACTAAGGACAGTGGGGGAAGAAAAGAATGAGACAGCTGAAGAATGCAGTGTGTCAACAGAACTGACATTTTATGCAACAATATACTTGGAGAGCAGAGATAGGTTATGGGAATTGGCAAAATAACTGCTTCCCCTTTTTTTCATTTAAACAAATATGTCACCACTTTTCTGTCAGGGCCTCACAGAAATCTGGGACAGGGCCAACAGTTTATGTTCTTAAGGGTCTCTTCTCTCCTCCCCTCTCCCCTCCCCTCCTCAATTATAAAAACTTTTCTCTTCCTAATTATATAGTAGGTCTTTCCTAGGTAGTGGAAGGTGAATGCAAAGTGGGTGCAAGTGTTTGTTTCTGATTGTAAAAGGACTTAGTTGATTCTGTATATGATCTGAAGAATTTATTATCAGTTAATAATCTCTGCTACTTCCTTACATTACTGTATCTTCCTTCCATCATTTACTGTAGTATACAGTAAGCATATGAAGAAACACTCATATCTTGTTTTATCCTAGGTTTGATATACGCTTGATGAAAGAAGGCCGTATGAAAGGACAAGCTTTTATTGGGCTTCCTAATGAAAAAGCAGCGTCAAAAGCCTTGAAAGAAGTAAATGGATATGTTTTGTTTGACAAACCCATGGTAGTTGTATCCTTTTCCAAAGCTCTTCCTTTCATTTCTTATGAAATATTAAGCCTGGTTTCAATCAGTGCAGAGTGTGATGGGGTTTGTTTCCTTCCTGTTTGTCCATACAAAATACTTATTTGTTTTCAGACCAGCTGAAACATTTCTATCTGAAAGTCCTATAAAGACTGTGAGGACTGTACTAATTCATTATCTCTATTGGAGATTGTGAGCCCAAAAGAAAAAAAATTGCCGGCAGATCAGTTGATGCAGGCTAGTGAACATCTTGTGAAAATTTGAGTGAATTCTAAATAGGGGAAGGGAGTTTTTAAAAGGCCACTGGGGTTAGCTTGGCTTTTTTATTTCATTTCCTAAGACATTTGGCAAATGGCATAAAGTCAGTCACTGCATCCAAACTCTAATTGCTAAAATGGAAAACCAGTGGCATTGTATCAAAAATGTCATCTACCGTGTGGACCCCTGGACTATCCAGTGTACCTCTTTTTTTTTTTTTTTTTTTGGCATCTAGCCAGTAAGACCTGACACAAATTGAAGACCTTCAGGTTAGCTCCAGAAACTACCAGCTAGTTACGCAATCTGTTATTGAGGATATTGGGACTGACTGAATTTCATCAGTGCTTCTCAATCTTAAGTAACTTTCTGCTTTGAATTTTGATAAAATATTCATTAACTTTTTGCATATAGTCAGTGCATTAGCACTTTAGAATGTGACTGCATTCATGGTTGACTTGTGATGGTATATATTATAGGACCAAGTTGCTATTTAGTCTGGAGAACAGTATGTTTTGCATATTAATTTATGAGATACAGTACAAAGTTTTTAAAGAAAAAACAGTAGCAAGCAAAAAAATCAACATACTTTCCACATACAGATATTATTTAGAAGTTACTTTATATAATCAAAACCAGAACAAAACAATTCAGACAATAAATCAGAACGACCATATCTCCTCCTATTTTTTAAATCTTAATATTGTTTCTCCTTTGCAGCACTAACAAATGAGCATTCTGGCAGATTCTTTGGTTCTTTAGATCAGTTTATATAAAATAAATGGTGGAGACTTTTAAAAAATGTATCTTGTAAGACAAGCGAGTTCCATAATCTGTTAACATGCACAGTATCCACTGTTTGTGAATTCCTCTTGCAAGCATTTTCTGTTCCTTAATAAAAACACAGCAATTTGCTCGATCAGCGAGACCAAAGCCAGATTCCAAAGAAGAAAAGAGAAAAGCTAGGAGTAAAAACCCCTGAAGGTAAGCCACTCTAATCCATCATGCCTGCATAAAAAAAATGCTTAAGCAATTGACTTGTTACCCCATAGGTGATAAAATGTTTCTCTGGACTGCATTACTTCATGCTAGAAGTGATTGAATGGTCTTCCCTATTTTTTTTGGGGGGGGGGTGTCTTACAGGAAACTAGAAATTGAAAGGGTTCTAATTTACACTTTCATTGATAATACTCGTTTAGCCCTGTTCAGATAATTCCCTCCCAAAAACAATCCTTTACTTGTTTTAACTCATAAGTTAAAATGTGAAATGATGAGGGTTCTAGGAGAGGGTTATACTTTTGGTCCTGCCTATAGATTTTGCTTTCAGAAAGGTATGTCACACACCTAAATTGCTGTTTTTACCCACAGGCACAAACTTTCTAAACCTTTCAGTTAATGAATTGCTTCCTGAATTTTGCTGTTTTATCTTTTTTGACACTATATGTTTCTATTCAGCAGAATCCAATGTTATATGGCAGGACTTCTGTCTTGCTCCCTGGGGGATAACTCTGTTTTGGGGCATCCCCATCCTTCTGGAACAGATCTTGGGGAGAGGCACAATTGTCTCCCTCCTCGTTCTGCTGAGAGAAGCAGTTACTTCAGCAGGAGAATATAATTGGATTCCCTCTCTTTCTGGTTAATCTCCCTGATAGTTTGCTTGTTGAAGATGGAATGGCTGAAATCCTGTTGTGCAACTATGCAGGCATAACATGTGAAGCTAAGGAAATGATAGAAAAAAAATTGTGACAAGATGGAATATCCATGAAACACTTCTGCAGGGAGTCTTAACAAGAACTACTTACAGTTACGCAGCTTGGACATGAACCACATGTTCCACAGACATGAACCACAGCCTCAATTGCTCAACCACAACATGAACTGAGCAGGCACAAAATGAACCACACAATTGATAGTATAGCATTGGCTGCCTGGGCATAACTATACACCGTGAACAGGATGTCCTCCTTTATGTAAATGTGTTAAATAAATAACAGATGATAGATGATGGCTGTAGATTGCCAAAAATTAAAATAAAAAAATAAAATAAAATAATAGCTGTTTCAGTTCAACAAATGTAGGCAACCTGATGTCCTCCAGATGGTTAGAACCACAGTCCTGCAGAGCAGGTGACTACTGGCCATGTTGCTTGGTTTGTTGGATAGATGGGGTCGAAAATATCTAGATGACACTACCTTGCCATAGAGTCTGAGTCTTCATTGTTTTCCTGGCCAAATCTGGAGGTTTGTTTTTCTGGCCAGATCTGTTTTTTTTTATTGAAAGGTCTGTCATCAGGATTCTCAAATCCTGGAGTTTCCTGCCGTGTTTCCCTGAAAATAAGACAGGGTCTTATATAAATTTTTTGCTCTAAAAAACATGTTAGGGCTTATTTTCAGGGGATTTTTTTCATGTACAACAATCTACATTTATTCAAATATAGTCATGTCATCTTCGTGTTGCTGCACGATGGTGGAGGTGGGGTTTCACTTAACTGGGGCTTATTCTGGGAGTGGGGCTTATATTACGAGCATCCTGAAAAAACATACTAGGGCTTATTCTCAGGTTAGGTCTTATTTTCAGGGAAACAGGGTAATTTCTTTTTTAGAACAACAGTTCTAAATCCTTTTTAAATGATTTTTTTAACCTAAGGCCTTTCTTCCTGTTAGATTGTTTTAAATCAGCTCAGTTTTAATAATTTGAGAAATCACATTTCTCACGTGTTCTTGAAAAGCCCCTAATGAATGTTCCTGTGCATTGCAACTAATTAATAATAGCTCTACAGTTAGCTAATAAGTTGAGTTCACTGTTTTTTCACACATGGCAAAACAAAAAACAAAGCCAAAAAAACACACCACTGCATGGATTTTTAATATTTTTTTTAAATACTAAAGGATTGTTTAGAAGAGACTTTCCAACTCATTCCACTTAGGGATAAGATGCCTCTTTTAGTCATAGGTACATATTTCAGGGGCCTGCTTGTCATTGGTGGTTGGGGACAAATTTAAATGTAGGTGTGTACATCGTGTCCTTTCTTGTTCTAATCCAGTGGTTCCCACCCTTGGGTAACCCAGGTGTTCTTGGACTGCAATTCCCAGAAGCCTCCACTACCAGGTGTGTTAGCTAGGGCTTCTGAGAGTTACAGTCCAAGAATACTCGGGTTATCCAAGATTGGGCACCACTGCTCTAATCCATGCAATATACACGAATTCCTTTTCTCTCTTTCCCTTATTTCATCACTCACATGCCACAAATACAGGCTCATTATTTCTCTCATATTCACTCATACACATCTCCATCTCTACTTCTACTAGGTTTTTTTTTTTAAATAGAGGAGAGAGTGAAAAGTTGGAGAGGGACTTCAGCCTTATCTTGCAACTTCTCCTTGCTATTTAGAAACAGTTTTACAGCACTGGAGAAGGTGCTGCCTTCCTTGCTTCCTTAACCCAGATGTTTATGGAAGCTGACTGAGCTAATGAAATGGAGTACTTTGTTTTTTAATCTCATTTTGCTTATACAAAGAACAAACAAACAAAAACAAAAAATACTTTATTTGAATCTAACACTATAGAATGAGAAGTTTGCATATTTCATTTCCATTCATTTTAAATGCTATGTGGGTGCAATATAGGATGATGTAAAATGGATTCTGTTGGGCATTTTCTCCAAAGGGTTTCCCTATATTGGTATAGTGTGAATGCTTTCAGTAGTACTTTCTAGTAACCAAAATATCTTTAAATGTTAGACTGTGAAGCAAAATTGATGGTTGCTAGAGGTGGAAACCTGCATTGTCATAGACTGGGGAAGCTGTTGAAGTATACCATCTATAAATTAAATTGGATTCTGCTGTGTTATGTCTTCCATAACTTTATCTCAAGTTAAAATGATTATATAACTGCCGTTTTTTTGGCTTTTATTAATCAGCAGATTTAACGACAACTGACAGCACCAGTGCAAAGCAATGCAAATCATTTTTAAGATGGATGTGTCCTACTGCAAGGGACATAGATAGTGAGTCGCATTGTGCTTGCCCCCTATCCTATCCCTTCCTGCATGGCAGCATCGGGGAGATCTCCAATCCCTGGCAGGCAAAAAATGTGCTCCAGATAAAAAACTGAGCTTGCTAAGACAAGTGCAGTGCTCAGTAAGATGAACACTACAGAAATCACTCTGCTTCTCAGTTTGTATTTCTGGCTTTATGCAAAAAAACTACAAATGTTGTCCTAAGATGTATGTCTTCCTGATGTGACATACCACTCAGAACATTTTGTATGGATGTTTGTTGCCTGTTAGCTTGGTCACTCACTAACCCACATACGTGTGCATGCATGCACACAGATATCTGGATAGGCAGCAGAATTGAAGTTGGAACATGTTAGCTTATTATTGCAAAAATACAGAGGTGTACGATAACTTCTGCCAGAGACTGATGTCTTAGAAAAATATTGGGAAACGGGAGGAGCACTTGTGCTTTTAAAAAGACTCGGAAGCCAGAATCTGTGCATTTTCTGGCCTTGTACCAATACAGTCGTTAACATAGGTATGTTGTGGATTCAAAAATGTGCACATTTCTTACTATTATGTTTAGTCCAAAGATTTAAAAGTCCCTGTTTTTAAGTAGGCAGTGTAAACGATGAACATTGCAACAGAGAATAAAAAGATTAAACAATATTCTGCTGTTCTTCTTTAGAAACATTCCTGCGTAAAATACTGCAGTAATACTGTGTCATGCAGAGTGTATCCTTTCTTGTTGTATCCTTTTGTTGTGTGTTTCTTTTCTGCAAAAAAAATTCTTACATTCCTTTTTAGCATTGTGTTACACAGGAAACTAGTAGATCATGAGTAACACAGTTTAGAGAGCCATGCCCTTGTTATTTCCTAGGGTACCACCTTTGGAGGTTTCCCACCTTAAATGTAACTTTTTTGATCTCCTAAATTAAGCAACACAGGTTGGCCCTGCCAGACCTTCATCAAGTGTAAACTGCTCTGCTTACGTTGGTAGAGTTAAAAACTGTGTACTAGCTGAGAGTCTGGCAGTCCTCCAATATTGTAGTGTATCTGAATCAGTGGAGCTCAAGTGGAAATACATTTACTAGTCTTAAAGGGGCTGCAATGCTTTTTTGTTTTGCCAAAACAGACTAACATGGCTACCCCTCTGAAAAAAAATTCAACATCATGATATCCTGAAGAGAAAAATGGAATCTGTGGAGGAAAATAAATAATACTTTTTCTGCCTTCATGAGTAGGAATTTTGAATATTTTTAGTATTTATTGCATTTACTTCAGCAATTTATATACTGCCATATTAGTGCAGTGCACTGTTTTGCATGGTTAACAGTAGATAAAATCAAACAAACCCCAAGTGGTGAAAATCATACAGATGTATGAAATCATAAAAATTACAATACCTGGATGGTGCAATATTTCATAATAAATTGGCAGTAGTCTGTCCTATATTAGAGTGGGAAAGCAGTTGAACCAGTATCTTATAAACAGCTTACTAAACTGTTACCTACTGGTTAACCTGTCTTATTTAATATGTAGTGCACTATTCTGTATTCAGGGCATAAAAATAGAATAATTCCAGACAGACTCTTTGAGTTGTATCCAGGATTCCCCTTCTACAAATAGAACTTGAAGTGTCTTATGAGCAGAGTTGTCTCCCCATAACTCTGGATGCAAGCTTTAGTTGTCCCCTCCACTCTCATTATCCAGGCCAGTGGTCCCCAACCTTGGGCCTCCAGATGTTACTGAACTACAACCCCCAGAAGCCTTCACCACCACTTGTGGTGGCCAGGATTTCTGGGAGTTGAAGTCCAAGGACATCTGGAGGCCCAAGGTTGGGGACCACTGATCCAGGCCATTCAGTTTTCCAGTTGAGAAATGTGTGTGTGTGCTTTTAATGTGCCTTTAAATCATTCCAGGTTCATTTTGACTTCCATGTCTTTCAAGGATATTCAAGCTTTGGGAAGAAGGTGTGTGATCAGCTGGACTGTTGAACAGTACAAGTGCTTGAAATACAACACAGTTCTCCATTAACCGTACGTGCATATGGGCTTTTAAACAATGGAGGCCTTGCAGTCATCTAGCAGCTGTGCAAAATGTTGCAACTAGATATCTAATAAATTATTCACTTTTGCTCTGGTTTGTTGCTTTTTTCCTTAATAGAAAGTTTTTTGTTTTGTGTGCTGAACTAGAAAATGTGATGCAGCTGTTGAACCACTGTATTTTTCCAGTGTACAGTGGTGCCCCACTTGACGATTACCTCATTGTACGACAAATTCTCTGTACGATTAGTTTATCGCGATCGCTATTGCGATCACAAAACGATGTTTCAATGGGGTTTTTTTCGTTTGACGACGATCGGTTCCCTGTTTCAGGAACCGATTTTTCGCTTTAAGACGATCAAAAACAGCTGATCGTCGGGGTTTCAAAATGGCCACCCGCTGTGCAAAATGGTTCCCCGCTGTGTTCAAGACGGATTGTTCACATTACAGGCACCAGAAAATGGCTGCCCTATGGAGAATCTTTGCTGGATGGTGAGATATTTTGCCCATTGGAATGCATTAACCGGTTTTTAATGCATTTCAATGGGCTTTTTACTTTCGCTTGACGACGATTTCGTTGTACAGCGATTTTGCTGGAACGGATTATCGTCATCAAGTGAGGGACCACTGTATATGCATTGTCTTCCATGGCAACATGGAAAATTCCTATAGATGCTGTAAGGGTTCACAGTTTACACCCTCCCTTCCATTCTTTCCCCAAAGAGACCTAACGCAGAGTCATGTTGTTGCTTTGAACTAACTTTTATGGACGATGACCTGATGGAGTCTCTATGAACAACCTCTGACAGTAACTTGCCTTCTATCTCCAACGAGGAGAGAAAGGGGTTCCATTAATTATCTTCCCATTTCTGTACATCTAGGTCACCATCCACACTGACCATCCCTTCTTTGTGGTTTCTGGTGAGAGCAACTTTGGCATCAGTGGGTCAAATTCTTTTCCCCACCACTTCTCTTTCCTCCCAACCTCTGCTCAACCTTGGGTTTTCCTCCAAGGTTTCTTCTGGCCTGTCAAGGGATGGCAGTTCCATAGAGTCTCCAGTGGCTTTTCCTCTCTATCTTGTTGGGCTCACTGTTCTTGCTTCATTCTCTTGTGGTGGCAATTGGCCACTACAAATAATGCAACACTTGAAACAGATTTTTCAGAAGTCTATTACATTAACTAATCATAGTGTTGGTGTGATGACAACAAAATGGATTGCCTCCATGTGCTGGATATACTTTTGCAAATGAACATTAAAAGTGGTATAAATCTACATATTTATATAGCAACCTCACCTTGAACAAAGTATTCATGAAATGGTAAAGATTAAGAAGATTACTAAATATAGTTAAATAACAGTGTGGCAGTGAAATACAAGAACACAGTAAATTGTCCATGATATTTGGTTTGATACCATGTTTCCCTGAAAATAAGACATGGTCTTATATTAATTTTTGCTCCAAAAACGCAGTAGGGCTTATTTTCAGGGGATGTTTTTTTTTCATGTACAACAATCTACATTTATTCAAATACAGTCATGTCATCTTCTGGTTGCTGCACAATAGTGGAGGGTGGGGTTTCACGTGACTAGGGCTTATTTTTGGGATAGGGCTTATATTACAAGCATTCTGAAAAATAATACTAGGGCTTATTTTCAGGTTAGGTCTTATTTTCGGGGAAACAGGATAGTAGTGAAGTGAAGGAGTCAAATAATAGCCTCAGTGGCTGAAATGAACTGGGATATTTATTTATTCAATTTATATACCACCCACCTAGCAAATCATTATGAGATATAGGTGGATACATCATTGTGTCATCATCTTGTGCTATTTGAAATGCCTCAACTTCATCTTGTCGCTTCTTTTCAAACTCTTCCCACTTTCATGGCTGCGGCTTTGGAAACGGGCCTCGGCCTTGGAGATGAGTCTGGAGCCCGAAAAGAAGTACTGTAGCATGGACTCGAATTAATGTGGATGGGTTGGTTGGAAATTTAGGGGGAAAGGGAAGTGTGCCTGAAGTTCTCCTGGGGTATCTAAAATACCCCCTTTCCCCAGGTCCTGTTCTTTAGACATCCCACACTTTGTGCCTTTTGGACAAAAAGTTAAAGAGAAAGCAATGACTTGTGCGATTTCTTAAACATTTCTGAATTTGATTTGCGAACAAGGGAAAGGGCTATACTTCCCAAGCGAAATGATCACACAGCAAGAATCAGTAGCTCCATTTCATAGTTCTCTATCAGCGTGCCAGCTCTACAAATAGAAGGCATGGCACACAATCTGACTCATACAAGCAGAGACCAAGGTGACCGTGCAGAATCAGTAAGAGCATATATTTTAAGTGTGTGGCTTAAAATGTTGTTTGGGAAATGGCGTGGATGGGCAGGGGAGTTCCAGATTATTAGTGGAACATGTGTGATAGCAGTAGGGAATACCATGCCAGCAGGGGGTGATTAAAGCGATAACTTGATCTAATCATGTCTTGTGTCTGATTTAAGGATTCCATGTGTCCTTTGAGTGACTTAATTCATTCATACGTTGAGCTGTTGCTACAGCAATCAGGCTGGGCTGCATAATAAAAGAGCACAATCAATAAAAAAAAGTCAAGGAACATAAAAAAGACGAATTAAAAGCAGCAGCAAAAAACAGCACAGTGGAAACAAGATAAATACCAAATCCAATTAAAGCAATCACATTGCAAATTCTCAGGCAAAAAAAGCTCCAGGTCAGACTAACTAAATATACAGGCAAAACTATATCTCACCTGCAACATCTTTTTTTTCTTGATATTTTCCCACACAGAAAACAGTTATTCTTGTTTTGAACTTCTTGCAGTAAAGGAATCGTAAAAAGATGGATTGAGTGCTGCTCTTTAACTACTTGGGTTGGCAGTTCCAAAACCCTGCTTCTTATGTACACTGGGCCTTCTAGGAGAGTGAAATGGCACAAGTGTTCTCTTTTTACCACACTAACACAATGAGGGTGTTCCATGCAGGCACACTGCTTTGTGCACCCACTCCACAAAGTGCAGGATCTTGCTTGCAGTATCGTAAGGCAACAATTCCATCTGCTTGATACGTAGGCTGGCTGACACACTAGCCTGCATTGGCTGGGTGACCAAAAGCTTGTATGCCCAGCGTAATGATGGACAGCAAGGGGAAAGCAAAAACTTCCTGCCTGGGTGCCCATCTGCATATGCTTTACCCTAATGGGATGTTTGCATTAATGTATACTAATATAGTTCTTTGATTAGACGTATGAACGAGTCCACCTACAAATTAATCTATTCAGAAGTACAAAAGAAGGCTTCAAAATTCTGTTGGTTTGATGAAAACATGGGGAAAGCAGGACTATTTCTTCTCTTGCATTCAGAATTTGTAAATGCTACACTAGGCTTTTTGACTTGGATCCATTAATCGCTCCTTTAAAACATCTGGATTTGACAACCTGCACTACAGAAGAGGGGGACTTGTTTTTTTGTTTCTGACAAATTATTTGGCAAGCAGCTCTGGCTGTAAAATAACAGGACAAGCGACTTTGGAGGGAGATTGTGGGATATTTTTTGACCTTCTGAGCAAAAGAGAAGTTGAAAAGATTGCAAAAGAAGAAACAAGGTTGATTTAGAATTGCTGTCATACTCTTCCTGTTTATAACTAGCACCAAAGCAGCAAAACCTTTTGACAAAACCCTGGAATTAGCACCACTGAGAAGAGAGGTGGGAGGTCGAGTAAGACTTTATTTATGGTAACCAAATGTGTACTTTAAAGCAAGGCTGGAAAAACTCTTCTCATAAATTCTGGTCAGTAGCATAAGGAATCATGGCAACTATAAATCTTAACATCTAGAGCAGTCATTTACAATCTAAGGTAACACAGGGTAACTCCTAGGAATTGAGACTTCTGGGAATTGCAGCCCAAGAACACCAGGGTTCTAGAGCAATGTTTCCCAACCTTGGGTGCCCAAATATATTTGAACCAAAAACCAGAAGCCTTCACCACTAGCTGTGCTGAACAGGATTTCTGGAAGTCGTAGTCCCAAAACATCAGGGACCCCAAGGTTGGGAACCAGTGGTTCCCAACCTTTGGTGTCTAGATGGATTAAAATTCTCTGAAGCCTTGACCAGTAGCTATGCCTCTCAGGATTTCTGGAGGTTCTAGTCCAAGAACATCTGGGAGCCCAAGTTTTCCTACTTAGCCTTTTTTAAGTGGGACATTTCACTGACAGGATTGGGAAAACAAACGCTAAAGGCACCTAATGTCTGACAAATGAGAGGATGGCCACTAGAGGGCAGCAGCCAGATGCTTATGCTCGCGGACGAGCTAAACAGGTACCGAAGACAGGAAAGCGTTTTGACCATAGAGCTCCCTAGAAGGGGCGGGGCCTCGTTCACGAACCGGGCAACGATTGGCTGCGGCCTGCCCATCGAGGGTGGCGATGTTTTAGAGGTTGGAGCTTAGGAGTTTTGGAGGGCATGGTGTGGAGTGTCTGAAGGGGCGCCCACGTATGTAAGCCGTTCACCGTGCGTTTAGCCTGGCGACCTTTCTCTCTGGGCATATTAGTTAGGCGAGTTGCACCTAGTCAGCGTCCATAAGATATCGTCTCCTTTTGGGAGCGGTTGGCTAGTTGCCAATAAACGCAACAAAACACATCCAGACGTGTTTCCTGCTGTTCCTTGAGTTGCTCAGTCTAGAGAG
This sequence comes from Pogona vitticeps, assembly GCF_051106095.1. Taxonomy (NCBI): domain Eukaryota; kingdom Metazoa; phylum Chordata; class Lepidosauria; order Squamata; family Agamidae; genus Pogona; species Pogona vitticeps. The sequence continues at coordinate 98,751,340 of NC_135786.1, forward strand.
TTAAGCTTAATGGGAGATCGGAAACGTGTGCATGCGTATACATCTGCCAGCAACAGGAGTATGACAGCAGCGGGGTCAAACGTGCAGCTTTGTGGTGTTGTTTTTTACACCCAGCATTGTTGGGGGTTGATGGGAACTGGAACTCCCAGGCTCTGAAAGGACTCGGGGTCCTGTTTGAGTTATACAGTACTTACTTTCCAGCAGGGGAGCTGAGCCTTGGTGCAACAAAGGCCGGGCAGAAGGTTGTGGCACCTCAAAGACTGTCAGGTTTTGCTTGGTAATACACACGCTTTTGCATCTTGCTGCACCAGATGCATGTTTGTATGCGACACGTTGCTAGGGACTTGACATTAGGGAATCATCCTTGTCAGATGGATTGCCTCCCCCCCCCCCCTCAGTCTAAATACTCTTTGCACATTCCCACCCAACAGACATAAATAATTTTATTTCCAGAGGTTTAAAATGTTTGTAAATATGGATCAGGGCTGGGGAGCCTGTGTGTAGCCTTTCAGATGCTTTTACACTTCTCTGTCCCAACAAGTTTGTCCAGAAGTGAAGTATTATGGCAACAGCAGTTAATCTATACCTGGAGGGCCATCTCTGATGCATTATGCATCCCTGGTGGTCTGGGTCCACTATACTAACAGTCACAAGTAGTTCATCTCAACATTTCGAGGGGAGAGGCTCTCCCAGCCCCAGTCATAATCCACCTTTGGACACTGGCATTACTGCAAATTTCCTCCTTTGCCTCAGGCTGAGAGATGCATCCATGTAATTCCCATCTGTTAAGATCCCAAAGCAATCTAAAGTTTGCCTCAAGGGTCTGAGGCAGCCATTGCAGAGTGAAAAGCTGACACAGTGTTTGTGCCATTTTGACTGGCCTCGTGATCACATACCTGTGGATTTTGGAACATGTTCTTATTTGTCTTGCATTTGAGGGATACATGTTGCTGCTTTGGGGTGAAGTCTTGCCTAGCTTACATTTTAGTTACAGTTGACCATTGTAATGAACTGCTGTGTTCTTCCTCAACTCACGTTCAGTTCTGTGAGAAGCTAGAGCTCCTGTTGATCCAAGGGTGGTAAAATTACATCCCTTGCCTACAGTGTAATTCTACTCATAGCATGTAAGAGGAATGCAATAATGGGGCAAATTTTATTTGAGTGTACAAAACGGACAGTTGGAAGATAGCTCTGAAAAGAAACAGACCCCTGTTGAATTTTGGTGGGATACACAGTACTGAACTCATCCATCTGCAGCATCGTTGCTCCATTGCGCCCTGAAACAAGACACAAAGAACAAGAAAATAAGATCTCCATGTAGTTTTAAAATCTTGTGAGATGAGGAGACAGCATTCTCAAAAGCTGACACAGTGTTTGTGCCATTTTGTTTGGCCTAACAATCACCTAGCTGTGGGTTTTGGAACATGTTAAATGTCATAACAGTATCCCGGTCCATAGGTATGTTGTCATATTTGTCTTTTGCTTATGTGAACATTTGGGGTTGCAGTTAATTTCAGTTTCGCAAATGCATTTACTTGTTGTTTATTTGTTACACTGCTATCCCGTCTTTCTTCCAAGGAACTCAAGGCTGAAGTAAGACCATTTCTGAGTAGAAAACACAGATATGAACGAGGAATGGGAATGGGCCTCATAGTTCATCTCCCAATGTTCTCATGCAGATTGTATGGAAGAGAATCGATGCAGAGACATTGTAAGGCAGATTTGTCAATAGCTATTTTGTTGGTTGCCTCTGGCGAGCTGAAATTGTTTCCAGGTGAGCAACTACTGTAAGAAAGCTTTAGCAAAGTGAATAGGTTCTTATTTTCCATTTCACTTTTGTTGTGCCACAGATGGTTGATGTATTCAAGTGTGGATGGGGGAAAAATTTTTGGGGAGGCTCATAACTTTTATAGATTTATTTACAAGGTCACATGTAAGACATATAGCTTGCTGGGGGGGTTCGAGGAGGAAGAGTGAGCCCCATTCTGTCTCACTGGAAAATGTGATCCTTTTTACTCCAGTGGGTAGGAGGGCATAAACAGAAATGACACGAGGCCACTTATGAAGTACAATGAATTGGAATATTTATTTGAACTTAGCACAAAGAACAGAGAGAGCAATCATGAATACCTTTTGTTCGTTTCAAAAGGATGAAAAATTTTCATGTAGAAATCAGAACAGCAGCATTCCGTGGAGAAAACAACAGCACTCATGAAAATCAAATACGTGCCTTCCACCTATACAGCGGTCACACATGTGTAGTCAGTGTGATTTCTTGATACTATGGAAACGTCCATTAGCTGGAATGCTTCATGTTCCTTGCAAATAAGCAGTTGGTGAAGGATCAAGGTTTTTGTTGTTGTTGTTGATTTATTTTGATATTTCTTCGTGGCCGTTGTCAGATTGGCTTTTCCATATTTGGAAACTTCAGGCTTAACTTTCCAATCCCTGTGCTTGAGGAAGACAGGACCTCAGAGTCCTCAAATGTATAGCTACCAAGTCCAAGGTCTTGCTTGGGAAACGAAGCTTTCTCCACTGTATTAGGACTGCACTTCACTTCTGTTGGTTTCCTCCTTGTTTGTGCAAGATGTGATGGTAGTTTTGTAGCCTTGACATGTTACAGGGGTGGGAGAAGGAGGGATTCTTGAGGCAGAGCCTGCTCTAAAATTCACTGTCACAAAACCAGGTTCCTCCTAGCAGCCTGCCATGAATGCTGGAGCAGAAACGATCTCGGAGGTGTTACGAGGAATGACCTGGCTGCATTTGATGAAAAGAACACGTGCCCTTTTCTCTAAGGTATCTCCATACCATTCACATTTGTATAGACTTCTGAAGTGGTTTAGAAAGAGGAAAATGCATTTAAAAACAAACTTCCATAGTGTGGTGTCCTCCAGGTTTGTTGGGCTACCACACCCAGGATATGTGGCCATAACAGTACCTAGGGGATAGAGAGATGGACTAAGGAGACCTGGATTTTAATCCTCACCTGGCTGTGGAAATTCAGAAATGTGTGTGTGTGGGAGGTTAGCATTGGTAAAACCATCCTTGAAATACTTCACTTACATTGAAAGCTCTATCAGGGTTGTTTATGTTGGTTCAGACTTGGTGGCACACGACAGAACAAAATACGTGGCCATCTAGGTAGTGTTGTGTTGCCTCTTCTGTCTGCTCTAGCTGGGACAGGAAGTGCTTATGGACACTGGCAGTTGTAGCCAAACAGAATCTGGATGGCCATGGTTTCAAGCTTCTGCTTGAAGGACGGGCCTGCTTTAAAAGCTTTATATGAAATGGCACATGCTTCTCAACTCCCTTTGCAGCCCTACATGCTCCCACAGTCTGTGTATTTCAAGATCAATTCTAGACAGTGCACTTAATATGCATTTACAAGGAGTGTTCCCTCAAGCGGTGGAAGGCCAGCATAGGTGGTTTCTTATAGTCAAATAAATAAATAAATAAATAAATAAATAAATAAATAAATAAATAAATAAATAAATAAATAAATAAATAAATAAATAAATAAATAAATAAATAAATAGTTCCAGCTTCTGAGCTTGGACTTTGATCTTGGGCTAGTACACCAACCTTCCCCGGTTTAGCCACTGACTACACAATCTGTAGGCTTTAGATTTAGGTATGGCTGTACATGATGCTGCCTGTATGTTTTCCTCACTGTTGGTAATTGGGACTGAATGCAAACAAAAACTTGTTGCAGACCTCTGAACTTGTCCAGTGTGTTGACTCCCACGAACAAACAAAAGCTGTGCCCTATTGCTCTTCAACCCTGTACGAGTGGTAGCAGCCTGCAGTACAACTGCCCTGCAATGGGCTACTTTAAAATAACATGCTTCCACCCAGGCAGAAGTTATGGTGGGCATCTGGAAAACTATGCTTTGCCATCCAGCAGGAATGCAAAAGAATTTCGAGAGGACTTCCACCACGTGTCAATGACAACATGAAGAGCTTGTTGCTACTTCTCCTAGCAGCCTTTGGACTTTGCTGGAGCCAGTACACGTCAAATCCTCAACCTTTAAGGACGTCTATTGTCCACCTTTTTGAATGGCGCTGGGTTGATGTTGCTCTTGAATGCGAACGTTATTTGGCACCAAATGGATTTGCGGGTGTTCAGGTTAGTGTGCTCTCCTGTTTGCTGATGGCAGAACAAATAGCCACTATACTAGGAGACAATTACAAAGGCTTACATGCCACCGAACAATGGACTCATAGGGAGAGGGGCATGACTGGAGAATCTCAGAGGCTGAATTTAGCTCCAGGGCCTAAGGTTCCTGACCCCTGATATAAACCATTGAGAAAGAGCTGACATGCCCGTATACATCTGGGCTTGGTTGTAGTAGTTTATCTGCTTTCTCCTTGAATTTGGGATCATGCAAAGCCTGGAGGTGAAGCTCCATGCTTAGAGGTATTGACTCACACCCAGTGATCTAATCGTTGTCCCCACAGCTTTGAGAGGGTCTTTATCACAATCTTCCCGATTGCTTATACAATATTAATTTCCTGTGAAAGGGCCCAAGTCCCCTGAAAGACGGTGACTATATAGACAGGCTACCTTTTTTTTCCAGGCGGGATCATATTTTGACTAGCAACTTGCACATGCCTACATGCGTGGAAGGCTTGGTGGGGATGTGCAAGCAATGTCTTCACTAAACATCATCCACATTCCTTTTAACCCTGGGCGAGGAACATAAAACCCTTCTGGCTTTGTTGAACTGCAGTTCCCATCATCCCCCAACACTGGCTATGTGCCTAGGATTGATGGGAATTGTAAACCAGCCTACCTTTGTAACTACGAGATAATAAAAAAATAGCTTATAAATATGAATAAATGAACCACAGAGTCTCAAGGCTAAACCAGACATAGGCTATAAAGCCTGGATAGAATGTGTTAACAAGACTGAAAGGGGTGTATTTAATAGAGGAAAAAAATCTCCATGCAAAGCAGATGGAAGATTTTATCACACAGTTGTAGAATTACTCCCATCCCCTTCAAACTGCTCTCCCCTGCTTGCCTGTGAGACAGTCCGTACTGGTAAAAAAAACCCTTTTTTTGGGGGGGGGATGCTGCCAAAAAGAAGCTAGAAAAGTAATTTTCTTTGGCCCTTCTGCAACATTTTCTCTGGACGCAATCTATGTATAATTATGCTTCCAATAATCCTTAACGCAGTTAAGAAAATGAATTTTACATTGTCAAGTCATTTTCAAATTATCTCATCTGTATCTTTTAACACAATTACTTAAACAAGATCCGTTAGAGTAACAATGTCTCATTGACTGAAGTTTTGTTTACTGTCTTTTTGAATCTGTAGGTTTCTCCTCCAAATGAAAACCTTGTCATCATGAATCCCTGGAGGCCATGGTGGGAAAGATACCAGCCCATCAGTTACAAGTTATGTTCACGTTCTGGAAGTGAAGATGAATTTAGAAATATGGTGACCAGATGCAACAATGTTGGAGTAAGTTGCTTTCAGTGGTTTTTTCCTCCCTCCTGACAATAGTCTGGGATGTAGCAGGAGCTTTCAGACTGAAGTTAGCCCCTTGACAATTGATTTGTCTTTGGGTGAGAAGTGGTTAACTGGTGAAAAAAAAAGAGGAGATTTTCTCTTGGGATTTTGCCTGCTTGGCATCTCTTTGTGAGTGATAGTGAGTAAAAGGGGGCATCTTGTAGACCAGTGGTTCCCAGCCTTCAGTAACCCCGTTGTTCTTGGACTGCAACTCCCAGAAGCCTTCAGCACTAGCTGTGTTGGCTGGGTTTTCTGGGAGTTGCAGTCCAAGAACATCTGTGTTACCCTGGTTGCGAACCATTGCTGTAGACCATCGTGACTGCTGACATGGGTGTCATCAACATTCAGGCTGTCCTTTGCTATATAAAGCTTGGCATTCTTTTTCCTGCTGCCAATGCAGGCATGATATTGTGCACCAATATTGGATCATTTCCTGGCTACTGAGAAACACAATGTTGCACAATGTACTGATAAACTGGAGGTTTTTTTTAAAGAATTGAATTTCCTGTTTTTTAAAAAAATGGAAGTTTAAGTATATATAAACTCCACATGAATTCCAATAGAAACATCACTCACATAAAATTATCCAGTGCTAGAGGATCCCAAAAGATGAGCACATGATCTGCACTAAGGCTGCTGGGAGAAGTCATAAGCAAGAACAGCTGGGATGTGGCTGCAGTCCTTCTGTGCCAAAAATATTTTGAAGGGCTGTTTTGAAATTAATGAAATTATGACACAAAAATGTTTTATGAGTGCAAGATATACAATGAAGCAACACACATACCCTTTAATCTCTCAGGGAAGCTAATCTTGCCATGCCCACTCTACAGAATGCGAACTATCATCCGTTTTCCAAATCCTTATTCTGCAAACATGTTGCCTGCATGATTTCCAAAATATGTCCCCTTGTAGTTTGAAATTTTAAAAAGTTGAGCTGGGAGTTAGCAAAGATTGTCACTGAAAGCCAAGGTCAGAATCATCCGTACTGTATAAAGCACATACAATGAAGAAAGGCAGGGAGAGAATCAACTCATTTGAAATGTAGTGTTGGAGGTGAGCCTTACAGGTGCAACAGAACAACAGAAATAAGTGGGTGCTCAACCACGTACAGTCTGAACTCTTGCTAGAGCAAAAATGAATAAATTGAGCCTATCCTACCTTGCATATAATGAGAATAGAGAACTCATTGGAAAATGGGGAGTGTGGTGTGTGTGAGGGCAGTAGGAAAAGAGGAAGACATAACATGAGATGAGTTGACTCCAAAAGGGAAGCTACAACTGTTGGCTAGCAAGACCTGAGCAGAACTTATTGGAAAAGATAATGTTGCTGGGGGTGGGGGCGGGGTGAGCAGTAGCAAGAGAGAATGACCTAACATAGAATGTTGTTGGTTTGCAAGATCTGGGCAGAGTTGTTAATGGCAGGGCTTTGGGGAGGCCATTAACTCATATAGTCACCAAACATCAGAAGTGACTTTATGGCACATAACATCTTTGGAGGTTATCATCATCATCATCATCATCATCATCATCATCATCATCATCATCATCAAGCAGTTCTATAGCAACAAGATGGGTGGAGTGGAGACTATGATAGGATAGAGTCACCAACACTCTGCTAACATCTTTTCAATTTATATGATCTGTCTTAAAACTGGGACATTTTAGGTTTATCTGTTTCTGAAAGAGGAGTGGTGAAGCAGTTTTACTTTTACAAAATCAAGATTTCCCCAAAATTTGCCACAGAGCAAGAGAAGACTGTCTGCTACAGCTGTGCAAATTTGGTGCTGATATATTTTGTTCCCCTCTGGGCTGCTTTCATTTTCAGAATTGCATTATAGAATGTTGATTTGTTCTGCTGGCTCGAGATCAGTCCTGCACTCCCATTAGAAGATGGTACCTCATATAATGTATTCGCGAAGGCTTTCACGGCTGGGATCTAATGGTTGTTGTGAGGTTTTTTGGGCTCTTTGGCCATGTTCTGAAGGTTGTTCTTCCTAACGTTTCGCCAGTCTCTGTGGCCGGCATCTTCAGAGGACAGCACTCTGTGCTCTGGTATAGTTGGCTTGGGAGTGCCAGTATTTATGGCTGTGAGATAGGCTTTTGTCTTTTTCTGTAGATGGGTGATTAGTGTGTCTTGTTGTGGGTGTATTTTTGTGATAAGGAGAAGAGACTATCTGTCACTGTGGTTGATGGATGTCATTAGCTGGTCTTTTGTGTGTATTAATCCCCGGTCCTTATGGCTGGGTAGAGTTCGTTGACCTTTTACACGCTGTATTTTTGAGAGCTGGGAGCCAAGTTTTGTTCCAAAAGTGTATTCATGGGCACAAAACTCACAGTTTAGCGAAGTTTCCAGGGTCCGGCAGCCATTTTCGCGCCCTCGGTAAGCGAGGGGAGGGCGTGAAAATGCTGTGCGCGGCCATTTTGGGCGTCCGGCGGCCATTTTGAAACCGCCGAACAGCTGATCTGCGGGCGTCGCAAAGCGAAGATCGGTAAGCGAAACGTTTACTGATCTTCGCTATGCAAGTTTTGCCCATTGGGGCCGACGCTGTGCCTCTGCACTAGCGATCCCGAAAACGGGATCGCTATGCGGATTCGTCGTTATACGGTGCGCTCGTTAAGCGAGGCACCACTGTATTTTGAAATAGAGTTTCATGTCCAGTTTGTTTCAGGGCATGTTCAGCTACTGCAGATTTTTCTGGTTGTTTTAGTCTGCAGTGTCTCTCATGTTCTTTGATTCTGGTGTGGATGCTTCATTTTGTGGTTCCAATATATACCTGGCCACAACTGCAAGGTATCCGGTATACTCCTGCAGTGGTGAGGGGGTCCCTTCTGTCCTTTGCTGATCATAACGTTTGTTGTATTTTTGTGGTGGGCTTGAATACTGTTTGTAGGTTGTGTTTTTTCAGAAGTTTCCCCATGCGGTTCGTGACCCGTTTGATGTATGGCAGAAATACTTTATTTTTTTTCTTCTTCAGTTCGGCGTTGTTTTCTTGGTTTGATGGCTCTTGTGATTTCATTTTTGGAGTAGCCAAATGTCTCTCCCTGTCTCTCCCTTCACCCTGCCTCCAGCCTGCTATACACATACTGTTGGTTCCAAAACATGAGGGCAGATGAATTTTTGCATTCAATTGGATTTACTTTTCATGCTTTGTGTTTGAGTTTAGGGAATTTGTTGCTGATGCTTGGAGGGAATGGAGGGAGTGGAGCCTGAGGTTGGGATAAGGTGAGGTAGGCATGCTTTGCATCAGTTCTTTGTACTGTATACCTCTCTCCTGCTGGTCTCTCCAACAGGTACACATTTATGTGGATGCTGTGATCAACCATATGTGTAGCTCTGGGGCTGGCTCTGGCTATGATGGTACCTGTGGGAGCTTCTTCGACGCAGCCGTGCGAGACTTCCCTGCTGTTCCATACTCTAGCTGTGATTTCAATGACCAAATATGTAAAACAGTCAGTGGGGATATTGAAAACTACAGTGATCCCATTCAGGTAAATTTTTACAGTCTTGAGACGTTGGCCTGCAGTACGATTGCTGCCTGTGATGTCTTTCAGGCATGTCATGAATACACTTTTGGAACAAAATGAATACCTTTGTAGTTGCTGATAAGGCTCCCAGACAGATTTGTGAGTGGCATTATTGTATCTCCAAGAGAGAGAGAGAGAGCAAGAGCTTAACCCTTATGTGGCATCAGGATTTTAAGACTGAGTTGCAGGGTGTTTTATGACTCCGTTGAAAATTCCAGTGTATTTGTGTTTAAGGATGAGGTTAGCATTGCGGTTCTAGTTTAGTACAGTTGGGCCACTGTTATTCACAGGATCAGTACCCCCAGTTTCACTTGTCCGCTGCCTGAAAATATTCAATAATAACCCCACCCTGAAATAGGTGTTTCCTTTGTATATGACCAGAACTGGCTACTAGAGGGAAACTGAGACTATGCTATATATAAGGTTCCTATATCCATACTTCCTGGCATTTGTGGTGGAGAGGACTTGGAACCGATCCCTCATGGATAATATGGTCCTACTATACAGTGGTGCCTCGCTTAGCGATGTTAATCCGTTCTACGAAAAAGGTTGCTAAGCGATTTAATTGCTAAGCGATTTTAAAAAGCCCATAGAAATGCATTAAAACGTGTTTAATGTGTTCCTATGGGCTTAAAAACTGACCTTATGCAAAGATCCTCCATAGGGGCGGCCATTTTTGGTGCCTCTAAAGCGAGGCAAAACAGCCATTTTGTTTTTCCGGCGGCCATTTTGGAACTGCCGATCAGCTGTGCAAAAAGGGTCGCTTTGCCATGATCGCTTCCCCCATAGGGGCCATCGCTAAGCGATCACTCTGGCGATGGCCAAAACCCCATCGCTAAGCGATTTCATCGCTCAACAGAGCGATCGCTAAGCGAGGCACCACTGTATATGTTTCCTATATTTCCTTATTCAAAATAATTGAGATAATTCTGCAGCATAATCACAGCCTTCCCTGATTTCAGCCAGCTGCCATGTACAGCTGCAGGGCTGGCCTTTTTTGTACAAATGAAAGGCCAAAAAAAAGTACATACTAAACTATCAATTTTTGCCACTCTGTTTTTTCCCAGGCCATGTAACATGCTGGGTGGGGGTGGGCGGGAAGAGAACCACTAATTTTTCTGTGAAATGTGATGCAGTGAAGCAGCAGTGGTGTGCTCTTGACTGTTAGCAGGTCTTTCAAGAGGAGGGGAGAGCACTGATGTAGGGAAGTGTTTAAATGTTCGCTTGGAAAGCTGAAGAAAACCGAACGATCCTAAACTGAACTCAGAAATTTATTCGAGTAAACACAGAAATCCAGTATTAACTGGGATAGTCCACTATGGGAGTTGTCTGGCTTTAGAATGTCTCGGTTGTATTAACATACAGTGCAGTCCTACAGATGGCATTGGACGGATGTGAAGCTGGAACAACCAGTTCAGCCAAAGCCCTGCTAGATTTCCCACAGCAGGGCAGAAGGGGGAAGGGGAAGTTGCCCTTACTACTCTTCCTCTGTTCTTTTCCCTGTGTGTTTTCCTTCCATTGTTTGCACTGAGAGAGAAGTCAGCCTCCCAGACTAGCTGCAAGGATAAGATACATTTTCCTGAGCTTAATCAGAAGCTGGAAGGGCTTTGGAGTCTACACATCCAAAGGCCTGCTATGGATCCAAGGCCTCTGTCAGTCTGCTCATCCTACATAATTTTATTGCTCAGTGAGATGGAGCACCTGGCTGTAGAGCCAGAGGTGTTGGGAGTTCTGTTCCTCACTGTTCCTCCTGGGAGAAAAGCCGGCTTGTGTCGCCTTTGGTAAGCTAGGTCAATCCTACATTGACCCCAGAAGAAGGGAATAGTAAAACACTTCTGAATACATTATCCCTTCAGAACCATGGAGAGGATCTCTGTAAGAGGGAAGCGACTCAAGGACACATGATTATATATTATTAATGATTTATCTAACCAGGGTTCACTTTGTGATGAATCTGGTTCATGTGTTACATGGGCAGTGGCATAAAATGGTAGCCCTGAATGGCTCATGAACAACAGGTCAGCGCTTGTGTCTCTGCTCACGTACCAGTCCCATGAGTTGGTACGTAAGGATTGGCATAGGCAGTGACTTGCGTATTCAATTAACCTACCAATTCAGTTTCTTGATTTATTTGTTACCTTTCTCCCAGAACTGGGATCTACAATGTCTTACATGATAATGTAAAATTGAAATGCAATAAATCACATAAAGATTGGACCTTCAAGGTCATAACTCTGGCTCTGACATTGAGAAGGCAGCAGAAGCAGTGACAATTTCTTTCTGTCGGTACAGGTTCGCAACTGTCGCCTGTCAGGTCTTGTTGACCTAGCACAAAGGAAAGAGGATGTGCGTACAAAAATAGCCGACTACATGAACCGCCTGATTGATATTGGAGTGGCTGGGTTCCGGATTGATGCAGCCAAACATATATGGCCCCAGGACATAAATGCTATCTTAAGCAAAGTAAACAATCTAAATACACAATGGTTCACCAAAGGATCACGACCATTCATCTATCAGGAGGTAAGGAATAAATAGCTCATTGGAAGGACAAATCCTGAAGTTGAGGCTCCAATACTTTGGCCATCTCATGAGAAGAAAAGACTCCCTGGAAAAGACCCTGATGAAGGCAAGAGGAGAAGGGGACGACAGAGGACGAGACGGTTGGACAGTTTCATTGAAGCTACTGACATGAATCTGACCAAACTCTGGGAGGCAATGGAAGACATGAGGGCCTGAAGTGCTCTGGTCCATGGGGTCACGAAGAGGCGGACACAACTTAACAACTAAACAACAACAAGGAATAAATAACAATATTGTGTTGCTATTATGTATTGCCGGATTGTTTCTGACTTATGGCAACTCTGTGAATTACTAGGCCTTCAAGAAGTCCCATCATCAGCAAATTAAAGTCAATTCACTTCATTTTAGGTCTTCCTCTTTTTCCTGCTGCCAGTAGTATAATATATGTGTATTTTTGTGTAGTGCTTTAAAATGTTCCAAGTGTTTTATTCTTATTATTTCATTACATCCTGTACGACAACCCTGTAAAGTAAGTTGGGGGGGGGGCTGAGGCTAAAGGAAGAGTTGTCCACCTAAATTTATTTATTAATTATTTATTAGATTTTTATCCTGCCCTTCTAGACAATGTCTACTCAGGGTGGCTTACAATAAAACATATCTTAAAACAGTTAAAACAATTTAAATCAATGGTATTAGTGTTGTTCAAGATGGGCAATGTGAGAAAAAGGTAAAGTAAAAGTTAAATATTGACAGGAGGGAAGGCCTGCCTAAAGAACCAAGTCTTTAATTGGCTCTTAAAAACACCCAACTAGGGTGCCAGGCAAATCTCTGATGGCAAGCTGTTCCAAAGTCGAGGGGCCACTGCCAAGAAGGCCCGGTTTCTTGTTCTTTCTTTCTGGGCCTCCCTCAGCGTTAGGCCCCTCAGCCGTCTTTCCTGGCTATATCGAGTGACATTATTAGATCTTGGTGGGAGAAGGCATTCCTGGCACACATTGCCATCCTGTGTGTGTCCTCTCAGAAGTAACTTCAGTGGAAGCAGGTGAGTTGGCTATAGGGCAAAAGACAAAGGGTGAGGAAAATCTCATGGACCAGGGACAGGTTTCTGCTCACATGAAAAAGTTATATATAAAAACTAAAAACAAACAAACAAAAAAAGGGGTCAAAATACAGGTTGCGTTTGGGATGGATTGAGTGCCAAACTACCTCTCTTGGAAGGTTCCAGGATCAGAAAAAAAATCTATGCACAATTTGTGCAAAATTTCTTTCTCACTCCCACCGCCCCTGTAGTGGCTCTGAAACAGTCAAACAAACAAGCCAGCAACCCTGTGGGGCTTTCTGTTGCCAATAGGCCGCACTTTCTTTCACCTCTGGGATGAATGCTTGGTTTAATTCAGCCAGGCAATTCTTGTTTCTGTTTTCCAAATAAATAAAAAACCATAGTCTAACTGACCACAGGAGTTGATGTTCATGTAGAAAACTGGGGTTTGTGTAAAATATTGGGAATCAGGAAGTATGCACCCTTCCAGCTAAAGGATTTTTAGGATCAAGTACGTTTCAGTTGGAAGTTTGTCCACTGATATCATAAAATATAGAAGTGAATGAAATTAGCTGGTTGACATCTGGGGTGGGTACCATTGCTTACAATAATGCAGAACCTCCAGAACTAGTAAAGCATTGAAGATGCCAGTTCCTGCAAATGTAGAAATAATATCTGGCGATGAATTGATTCTAACAGGAGCTGTTATGATCAACTAAATAGAAAAAGATACCTGTGTCTTATTTCAGCATGTTGGCTGCCAGTAAAAGAGACCTGCTTAGGTCTGTGATGTTAGTTTTTCAGGAAAATGAAACAGTGCTCTTATCCTTCCTCTGTTTTCCCATTTTTAACTTCCAGGTAATTGACTTGGGTGGCGAAGCAGTCCAGAGCTCTGAATACTTCAGAAACGGCCGAGTGACTGAATTTAAATATGGCACACAACTTGGGACTGTCCTCCGCAAGTGGAACGGAGAAAAGATGGCAGCTTTAAAGTAATGGACTTTAGAGACCATCTAGCCTCAAGGGCCCATGGGCAGGAAGGCAGAAGGCAGATGTCTCTGGGCTTGGAACCCAGTGCCGCGGATGGCCCTGCCCTCAGCCTGAGAAAACTCTCTGTGGGCTAAAGGAAGTGGTGGGTGTGGGCAGGTGGGCAGGACCCTCCACGGTGGTGCTTTCTGGTCCATGCTGAGAAAGGACAGCGCTGCTTCCCTGGGTTGCTTAGTTCACCTGAAGCATCATTCATTGAAATGTGTAATGATAAGGAAGGTTCTCATTATTATTATTGTTATTGTTGTTGTTGTTGTTGTTATTATTATTATTATTTTATTTTATTTTATTTTATTTTATTTTATTTTATTTATTATTTATTATTATTAATTATTAATTATTATTAATTATTATTTTACATTTTAGGAGCTGGGGAGAGAATTGGAACATGATGCCCTCTGACAAAGCCATCGTCTTCATAGATAACCATGATAACCAGAGGGGACATGGTGCTGGAGGGGCCTCCATTCTCACTTTCTGGAACCCAAGGTAGAGAAGATATTTTTAACCATCCGCCAAAGCCTTTTTAATTCTTCAGGTTTTGCTTGGCATGCCGGAATAAATTCCAAGTCAAGAAATACACATACAGAGTTTCTTTAGGAGCCATTTAGCGGGGGGGGGGGGGAGCATATAGAGTGACAGGTTTTGTCTGTAGTCCTTGTTTCTGCCCCAAGCATGAAGCGAGTTATTCAAAACGAAGGCCCTTGCAGACCACATGAATACCTTTCCAGCCTCATTAGCAGCAGTGTTAGGAAACCATGGGACCTGTACTTGATTGAGAAATGTCAGGAATTGTGTCATTTTCTCTAGTCCCCACCCCACTCTTTGAAATTTGAAGACCACAGGAGGAAGGGAGCCACAAGCTTATTTTACATTTAAGATACACAGAAAAAGGAATAGATAAGAGTGGCAGTAATGTCACATTTCCATGAGCTTTCATCTCCTTGCAAGATATCTCGCTGGTTGAGGTGGGAGATGGCCACCCAATATTGCATAGTTTTGTCAGCTTCCCATCTTTTCCTTATTCCATTTCCACCTATCTGGGTGCCTAATCTACCTTTTGGTACCAGACTGTGTTTGGTGAAGGGCCATGATGATGACTTCATCTCCAATTTATAAGGACCTTGCTATTCTACAGTAGTTTCAATAAAACGTTTAGCTATGTCTCTCAATTTTATCTTTGATTAACAAACTAAACAAGATGCAAAATGTTTATTTATTTATTTAGTAACTTATATGCCACCCACTCTACCCAAAGGTCTCTGGGTGGCTTACAACAATTAAAATTCAATTAAAATACAATAAAAGATAAAATGATTAAAATACAATTAAAAATTGCCATCAGGACCCACAGTTGATGTTATTTCAATTAAAAGCCTTCTGGAACAGGAAGGTTTTGACCTGGCGCTGAAATGTCATCAATGTCGGCGCCAGTCAAATTTCAGTTGGGAGAGCATTCCATAGTCTGGGGGCAGCTGCTGAAAAGGCCCTTTTATGCTTATTGTTACGAAAAGGACAACTATTGTCATGATGACATTGGCCTAAATCTAATTAGTAGTGCCAATACTTTCAGCTATAGACCCAATGAATCTTTAGCAAAAGGTGAAGCAGGGCCTCTGTGAATCCTGCTCATTCAGTGTATCTGTTCTAGCTGGATTTAGGCTTAGTGTTTAGCAGTAGTGCCTAATGGCTATGTTATGTGCCATCAAGTCGGTGCTGACTTGCAGTGATCCTAATAGCGCTTTCAAGGTAAGTGAGATAAGGAATGTTTTTACCAGTTCCATACCCCCACTGAGACTCTGTGGCTCAACAGAGATTCAAACCTAGGCTCCTGAGTCCTAGTCTGTCACTCTATCCACTACACCACACCGATCTTATAGTGCATAATTACCTGTACTGAATTATTATTATGGTTACTGTCCCTGCAAAATTCAGATTTCCTTGGACATACACACTTTTTCTGATTTTAAACGTGTCCTGGGAATTGGGGGGCTGCAGCAGTGGTATTCTCCTATTACATTCATCTTGGACAGTTGCAAGAGCGGGTTAGAGGTGGTTTGAGTGGCAGTCAAACAATATGAATCACGAGCCTCTAAGTATCCAGTCATGAAATCAATCCCATTTAGTACAATAGGGCTTGCTTACTGGCAGGTGGCCATAAGACTGTAGTCTTAAACTATACATTTCTTATGTAAACGTGTTCCCTGTCATCAAATACGCAGTGTGATAACAATCTAAACACTTCTGGGTCCAAATTTTCTTTGCTCCAAATGAATAAAGACCGAGAAATTATTAATGGATGTGAAAGGTGGAAAGCTGGAATATCTTAAATCATGTAACGAGAAATGCAAGGTACAGATGGTTACAGTTGATCATTTAATATACAGTAAAAGGCAGAAGAAATGTAGGAAGAAGAATATGTTAACTGAAGGACTGGGAGACTGATTTGGATGCAACACAATATTATTTAGAGCCGCCAGACCCAAAGTCACGATAGCCATGAGGATGTCCAGCCTCTGATAGGAGAGGAACAAAGAAACAGATACACATATGTCTCTTATCCATTTTATAGACTCTATAAGATGGCGGTTGGCTTTATGCTTGCTCATCCCTATGGGTTTACAAGAATAATGTCAAGCTACAGGTGGCCAAGGGATATCCAGCATGGAAAGGTAACTGTTGGCACTCAGTATATACATACAGTAGTTATTTGTTGGTTTAAGCCTATAAGCCAGAAACTATTATTTTCAAAACCAGCAGAAATACTGAGAAATTGATTTCATAATTCGAACCAAGATAGCTGAGCTTATGTTGCACTGAAATCTGTGGTTTTGTCAAGTTGTAACTCTCACTCTTTCTGAGTAATGTAATCATGACTTTCTAGAGATTGAGGCCATGACTGCAGATTCCTTCACAAACCTGAAAATATAACGTATAGAGGAAACTCTTAACATGGAGTTCAGAAATGAGATTTTGGGAGAAGGAAGGAACCCCACATAGGTTGTGTGACACAGGTCTATAGATTTCTGATCAGTTAGGGTTCAGATGATCTCTAGGAGTCTCGTGTGACTAGACTTTGGGCGTGTTTGGAGGGCAGGACCTGATACTGACTATGAAGAAGGTAAATTCTTGTTTCTGAATTCTTTTGAACCAGTGAGTGAATGAGTAGCTTATCTATGCCTCGCAGGGTTTACCCTGCCCTATAAGGGCTCTCAGAGTGGCTCACATCAATGGAGATCAAAACAAGACAATCCATGCCCTCAGGCTTATAGTCTAAAAAACTCCACAAAAGATAAGACATGAAAAGGAACAAGGATGGGGAAGGGAAGTGGAGGGGAAAAAGAAGACTCAGGCACACATTCCTAATGTTCTGAAGTCCCTCAACCTGATAGAATGATTGCATTTTGTGCTGTCTGATTAGTTACGTGTCCTCTTTTATAACAAGGACTTGAATGATTGGGTTGGACCACCAAGCAATAGTGATGGAACAATTAAACCTGTTACAATTAATCCAAATGGCTCTTGTGGAAATGATTGGGTCTGCGAACATCGTTGGAATCAGATTAGGTAACTCTCAGTATCTTAGTTATGTCACTGGTTGGGTCTTCTTGAGAACTGATCAGCTATTCTTAAGACCAGGATTCACTTTTTCATCTTTTAAGGCTGGGTCTCCATCACGTAGCTGGTTGTGTGGACCACTGTTCATGGGAGAGAGGCCCTATCAAAGGGGGAAAACTAAGGATTATTCCCAGCAGGATTGTCATCTGGATATTTTTGATTCGTTTGACTGAAGCTGACCAATGCCCTTTTTACAAAAAGATGGATATGCTATAATTCATCTTTCTGAACTTCTTTTTTTTTTATTTCTAGGAACATGGTGAGATTCCGGAATATTGTATATGGACAGTCCATTACAAACTGGTGGGACAACAATAAAAATCAAGTGGCATTTGGACGTAATGGCAAAGGATTTGTAGTGTTTAATAATGATGACAGGTATGTTTAAGTAGGGATGAAGGAGTTCAGAAAGGCATACGTAACACACAGCAAGCCAAAATAATTTATTCTGCAACTTTGGATCAGCTGTGCTGCCCTAGAATGTGCTCAAAACTGATTCACACCATAATCAACTCTGGTGAATCTGTGATGATGATTAACTCTACTAGTGATTTTTTACATGAGTGTGCATGTTTTTAATGCCTGTGCTGTAGTTTTCAGAACGTAAAACATAGACACCTGAAACTTGGCATGCAACATAAGAAGACCTGTGCTTTGGGGACATTTTTTTTAAAAACTGGATTAACTTAAAACCCCTTTAAATCAATTGGTAGTAAGAGAACAGACTTCTCTGACTATCAGCGATAAGGAGAGTTGGGTTCAGCAAAGAAGGATCACTTGATTGGGTCAGTGAGGGATGAGAATGAGTACCTAGGGGAGAAATGAGAGAGAAAGATCACTTGGCTTTCTGAGAGAGAAGAGGAGGTAAGTGGGGTAAGTGAGTGAATAAGAGGAGCAAGTTATAGCTTCTTATTGCATTTACAACAGGTATAAATAAATCATCATAGAACTTCAGGGCTGGAAGGAACCCTATGGATCATCAAGTCTATTCACCCAAGGGGGCACAGTGGGGCATCAAATTCCCAACCTTGTTTACAGACATGCCTTTGCCCTGCACTTTTCAGGGTGCTGATGGAGAGATGCAGGGTTGGGTTGGCCTGTTACAGAAAGACTGATGTGCTCCAAAGACCGGATGGCGATTTTCTGTGCCTTGTCCATCTCTCTTTGCCTGTGAATACTGAGATGAACAGATGCATGAATGGCCCTGTAAAAATGCACCCTAAAATGATTTATATCACATTAAGAGATGCAGTACGTTTCTGTGGAAGAAGCCAATCGAATTAGCAACTGGTGTGATCGTACAATGAATCATTAGGCATATGGTTGGTGCCGTAATATAAGGGAATTAAAATACAGTGGACCCTTGACTTACAGACGGCTCGACTTACAGACTTTTTGAGTTACAGACTTCTCTGGCTGCAAAATTTAGATTTGACTTGCAGCCAGAGAATCGACTTACAGACCAGAAAAAAACCAAAATGGAACAAAAATAGAATAAAAACTGCCAGTTATGGGATTAATTGGTTTTCAATGCATTGTAGGTCAATGGAGATTCGACCTACAGACTTTTCGACTTGCAGCCACCGTTCCAATTCTGTAAGTAGAGGGTCCACTGTAAGTGCATCAGGGGGGAAAATGTTTTGAGCTAGAGTCAGGCATCCTGGTGCCCTTCAGAGGCTATAGTTTTGGGGCTATAGCTCCCACAATCTTTACTCACTGTCCATGCTGGCCGGGCTTTATGGAAATTGTAGTCTCAAACCATCCGGATGGCACCAGCTTGCCTGTCCCAAAGTAAAGCTTTACCTCCAAATATCGCTGTACATTGAAAGGCATGAATACAGAGGGAACAAACCTTTTGGTTTTCTACAGGAATTTGTCCGTAATCCTCCCAACTGGTCTTCCTGCTGGTGTTTACTGTGATGTCATTTCGGGACAAAAGGAAAGCAACCTCTGCACTGGAATTCAAATCCACATTGCTGCTAATGGGACCGCTTACTTTCACATTAATAGTCAAGCTGAAGATCCATTCATTGCGATCCACGTTGAAGCCAAACTGTAATCCGCACAGAATTATCCATCTCTTATTTATTTCCCCCGTCCCAATTTTTCATTCTCTGTGGTTGAAAAAAAAAAAGAGGAAACCATTATAAACTACTTGGCTCAAAAATAGATGTCATTCATGACTCAAATCTATGGGTGTTTGTTTATTTATTAATTTCAATTCCTGCCTCTTTTCTCCTGATAAGAAGATACAAAGAAGACCCTGGCCACAGAAGTGGTCCATCTAGTCCAGCATTGTGGGTGAAATCCAACACAACCTACTTCTTGAAGAAGCAACATCCGTTACTAGAACTGGGAGGAAGCAAATTGCCCCTCCTGCTTACCTGTCATAAAATTTCCTGCAGGACCGTGACTGGGGTGCAACAGTTGCACTCCAAATCTCCTTTTTTGTCTCTGATTCTGCTGTCTAGTGATGAAGGAGATGATTCTGCTCCTCAAGGATTTGGGCAATTGGGATGGGGACAGGTGAATGACTTGAAAAGATGGATGTTAGCAGTATACTGTCCTGAACACACCACTTTTATTTCGTTTTGGAAGCTAAGCAGGGTTGAGCCCAATCAGTATTTGGATGGGAGGCAAGTATGAAACATAATTGATCTTCTTACAGGGATTGAAAACAGTCCTATTGGAAGCCTAGAGAACCATTTTGAGCCAGAGCACACTTCTCCCTTGAATTCCATGGATCTGAGCAGCACATAGATTTTTTCCAATAAATAAATAAATAAATATTCCAATAAATACTGTACCCCTAGCCATCCCATGAGTTCAACACCAAAGGTGCCAAAGTGGTCTACTTCCTCCAAACACAACATCTCTAATTCAGACTCTAGATCAGGGGGTCATAAGGACCTTTAAGGCTCATTACACATGGTACATTATGGAAAGGATTGTCAATATTATGGGAGAGAACATTGATAGAACTTTCTCTCTTACTCTCATACATAGATTGTGAACTACATGGGGGCCTGGCGCCCCTAACCCCAGCACCCCAGGATTTTTGAAGAGAGAAGAGAGCTAGGCAGGCCAGTAAGCTGAATCAGCATAAGGCATCCTCTGCTCCTACTTTTGCATCCATAGGGTTTACTGGGAAGACCAAAGTGTCAGAATCTGTTTCATGTGATATTTCATCCACTTTGTCTTTCACTAGCCATTTGATAAAGCTGGAATGCAGTTCACTATCCATTGCCAGAATCATACTCAATACAGAAATTGACACTTCAATGCACTGGCAGCAGTCTCATATATATGTGAGGCACTACTGAATGATGCTGTTTGTGTAGTGATGATTTGATGGGCAGGTGAATGATCCCCTCTGCTGTAACAGAATGACAGGAGGCTGTGAGATATTGATGGAATTGGGATAAGAACTACGAAAGGTTCAATCAGACAATATCTATGTTAATACATGTTAATTTGAATCTAGCTTGGAGTAAATAGATTTCAAACAATGTTGGCCATAGACTGAGTAGGGAGTGAGAAGTCTTAATGCTCTTTTGAGTTAAAATTTGCCTGTTGGCAATATAAGCCACTTCTAATGTTAGAATCACAATTTTAATTAAAAAATGCATGTTTTCTCGTATACATGTATACTATTTGTTTTTAGAGTATACATATTTCTCTTCTAGTCTTCTGTGAATGAGATGATTAATAAGGCAACATTAAAAATGTCACTAGGAAGATACCAAATTCCTGCCCTCATTCCAGTAAATCTATAAAACCATAAAAGCTGATGAGATAAAATTATTAGGTATTAGTTGATTTCAGAAATTCAAAAAAGGAGCTTGTGTTTGATTGTTTAAGTCCTATTCCTTTTTCCTTTCCTTTCCAGCATTGTATACCAACAACCATATAATCATAATTAAATAGCAGAAAAATTGTATTTTTTCAGTGTTCAGCTATCAAGATTCTTGCAGTGACAAATTGTCATTATTTGATGTGCTGGATGAACAAAAGCATCCGATAGATAAGAAAATCTGTGGTTCCAAGGATATCTCACAAAGTAGTACCTCTTCTGTTGTATCATGTATTTCCCCAAAAAACTCTTTGACTTTGCTGCACTCCCAGACATATACAGTACGTCTAAAAGTGCTAATTACATTGGATTGGTTGTTGTTCTTACTGTTTAGCTTGGTGTAGTTTTGAATGCCGACACATGGTATCCATGACTCTCAGTGAGTCTACAAAAACTTCAGTTCTGAGCATTTCTTGGATGTAGGAGTAGAACAAGGCAGGGAGGTCTTCTTCCTCCACATGTGGGAGTCGTAGTCCAACAACGTGGAGAGCTGCTTCCCATTTAATCTTTCTACCACACTCTGTGCTTTCTCTCCAGCTCTACACTGGTTTACAAATCATGGGAAAATAAAACCATTGCCCCAGACTTAGCCTTTTTTAAAAAAAATGTGGTGCAAAGAGAAAGCAATGATAAAGGAAGAGGGAGTTAAAAGCAAACAATCATGAGATTAAGTCAGAAATCTTTTATAAGCCCAGCTGGGTAGAAGCCCTTCTGGCCTTGCAGAAGATGTGATGAAATGGGACTTTGTTTTTCCATTTTTGTTGGAAATATGGTGGGTGATTGCAGAGGAAATGTCAAAGAAGCAACAGATAGGGAGCATACTTATTCTGGGCCCATTTTCTGAAGTCCTCTTTTGGTAGGACTTTGATCAGGATAGGGGAATGAGACTGCTTTGGTTATTTTAGTGAGTGACCAACTCCCACTGTGTAGATGAGGGGTTGATGTGCACAGCCCTATTCTCCTTGGCATCTGGGTGGTTTTCGATGCTGTTTACCATGCTTCCCTTTTATACTACCTGTCCAGGTTGAGCAGCATATTGTGGTGACTCCAGTCTTCTGCGACTGTTCCCAGAAAGTTGTGCTGAAGAACCCTGGTGTGCCTTAACAGATTCTGCCCCCTGGTGTCCCACAAGGGTCTATTTTGGGGGCTGTGTTATTCTGTGTGAAGCTATTAGGGGAGGTACTCTGGAGCTGTGGAGTAAGATGCCGCCCATATACATATAACACTGAGTGCCATTGCTTCTTGTCGCCTAACATTAAAGAAGCAGCCATTACCCCTTCCATGTTGCTTTGGTCCAATAGTAGACTGGATGAGAATGAAGAAGCGAAAATTAAATCCTGACAAGACAGAGATGCTGCTTTGTATCAAGAGTCAGTCTGCCTCAGGATTGGGATTCAGCTTGAGAAGGGTTGTGCTCCCTGTGAAACATGGGGATCATAGTTTTGGAGTACTGCTTGACCCTATCCTGTCCTTGGATTCCTAGTTAGCAGGAACGGCAAGGTGTGTATTTGTGCAGTGATGACTTCTCCTGAACTGGCCTGATTTGGTGACCGTTATCTCACTGGCTTGAGAGTCAGTGTGGTGTACTGCATGAACTACCAGACAAGGGCTCATATGTTTCATGGGTTCAGATCCTTGCTCGGCCTTGGAAACTCAGAGGAGATGACAATAGCAAACAAATCCTTGAAACAACTCACATATCTTGGCAGCCTTATTAGAGTTGCCATAAGTTGGAAGTGAATTTAAGGTGATGGTAACATCTGCATTGTAGTTACATTAGATTTTAACATTGCAAGGTGCTTTAGATAAGGCTGCCCTTGAAGAGATTTGTCCCAACTCCAGGAGGCAGTGGAGGGGGGCCTGGCATGCTCTGGTCCATGGGGTCATGAAGAGACAGACACAATTTTCCGACTAAACAATAAAAAAAACCATTGAAGAGCACGTGGACAGTACAGCTGGTGTACAGCACCTAGCCATCCCTTCAGAATTACAGCCAGTCCCCACATTTGCTGCTTTTAAGAAGCCATTAAAACCTGTCTTCTAAAGTTGGCCTTTAAAAACCACACAACATGAATTTATGATAGTCATGACTGTATGATGTTGGTAGGTTTTAATGTAGGAATTTGCATGTTGTTCACTGCTTTGGTGGTTTTGTAGAAAAATGGTACAAAAATATAAACACATCAATATTGCACCTCTGCGTACACATATGTTTGTGTAGGATCTCTACAGCGCTCGTGCTTCAGTAACTTAGGACAATATCTTGCTGCCTAAAGGCAATTATGGAAATTGCCCCCTGCCCAGTTCCAGCATGTGACTGGTTGTGTAACTCACGTTGAAACCTGTGCAAGAATGGGCATGGGATGGGTGTGGATGGGTGTGAAGGACATGCCTAAGTGATGGCCTTTCTGACCCATACTGAGGCATTCGGATATTCGCCTGAACATCTCATGTTACATTCCTTCACAAGAAACAATCTTTAAATGACACTAATGATTACAAAAAAGCAATACAAGAAAAGCATGCCGGCAAATATAGCACATTATGCCCTGCAATTTTATGTCTTTTTAGTTAACATTATCATATCATCCTCTTCCATCTTGGGACATCCTGTGAAGAACAGACTGATGAATGCTGAAGGCTTGTGCCATAGGTGTAATTCACAAATGTCTGATAAAGTTTACCCGTTTAAAGCACTATCTTATCTCTTTAGCTGAGAACTCAGACAAGAGAAATCACCTTCAGCCTTATCCAGTTCCATGCATTTGTTCAGCCAGAGAATTTGGTCTGTCATCTTCATCTGCTGCATATTTTAAGCCACCCAATGGAAAGACCTTGAATTAGAGGAAATTTGTTTAATGTAGCCAATCATGTGGCTGACGTGTACTTTGAGCCGTACAGAAATATAAATAGCTCCTGAAAACAACAAAGTGCTACACTTTTCAGCTGCTGCCCAAAGCAACATGAAGATTTTTCTTCTTCTGGTGGCTGTTGAGCTTTGCTGGGCTCAATATAACCCAAATGTAGAGTCTGGAAGGACATCTATTGTCCACCTCTTTGAATGGCGTTGGGCAGACATTGCTCTTGAATGTGAACGATACTTGGCACCGAATGGATATGGTGGAGTTCAGGTAGGCAAACTTCAGTGGCGCATCCTGGAAATGTACTTGTCACAGTTTAATTGATTCAAACAGAACAAGTTCAATGAAAAAGAACTTACCAGATTCTGCTGTACTCCTACTTAAAGACACACTGTGGGGAAGTACTTGAAGAGTACTCATTTCATGGTTTCAGTAATGTCAGATTAAATATGTGTGTTGAAATGTGAAGTAAAAATAATAATGGAAAGTTTTCATTGATGGCTTTTGAAGGTATGTGTGTATTTAAAATGTTTGTATGCCACTCAACCGGCAATGCCTGGGGATGTGAGGCATGCATATATAAAGGAAACAAAATGAAACAACAAATTTGATAAATAAAGAGCAATTTGTGTGAATTGATCCTCTAACAAATCTTCCACCAGTAGGATCAACCATATGGGATACCAGAAGGAAAACTAAATATTTTTCTATTATTGTTAATGATTCTATTGTACTGCTAGTGACTGTGGACTATAAACTTATGTTGCAGGGTTTTTAATTCAAGCAGTCTGTTAACAGGATATTGTTTGCCAAGAGGTAGCTTAATGTGGGGTGGATTTAACTACCTCTAACCTGATCATCTGTCAATATAGGAAAAACTGTTCAACTGCATTTCTGTATTTTATCACACTTCTCTATTAGATTGGAAATGTTTAAGGAGAAGAGTGTTGATGATGAGATTCTACTCACCATGTCAGAGGATGATGTCTGAAAGACCAGTTTTCCATTTCCACCTGATAAATGGTCTCCTCTTTGTATCCTGGGTTTATTTTTTTTTCCAGAATGTATTGCATACTTGCTTAGATAGCTGACTGTAGGTGGGATAACAAGCTGTTCCGTGCACGTTGTATTGTGTTTGTCTTTCTAATCTAGTTTAGTCATGTTCTTATTTGCATGGACAGAAACTAGGGAAAGATATCTTGAACATGTGGTAGCTAATCCCACCATTTGCAAAGACACCATTAGAATTCATTAGAAATAAATGTGTTGTACATTGTGCAAGCAAATCTACTGTGGGATTGTTTGTGATACAAAAGTTTTATATGGGCAGTAGTTCGATTTCATACTCCTTTGGTAAAGCAATGGAGCTGAATTCAAAATTGTTGAGAGTTTTCACTATGAGTCCCACAGTTTTGGAACTTACATCCCATTATCAACTAGGTCTGAGCTCTACAATGCTCATCCTTGATTTAAATCAAGTCAGCTAAATGCTTTCAGCATGCCATAGAGAGGCTATGTTCCCCCAGAATGAGCTGGGACAAAAATCCGGGCTTGTCACTTGAGACCCAAGTAAATCCAGTGGAACAAAATCCCTTGCCTTACCTCATGAACCTGGTGTGACCTTACATGCACAGAGGGAATCTGCCTATTTGATATTTCACAGATTCTTGCCTTGTGGAATATATAGGGCACCTTCTCAGGGTGGTCCATGAATTTCCTTTGCTGCAAAATACCCAGGCTGCTCATTGGGACTCCATACTCCAGTTCTGCATCAACTGGACCAGATAGTTTCCAACTCAAAGTGTTAGGGTTAAGTTTTAAAGCACTAAATAATTTCAGGTCCATCAAACATGAACAAGGACTTCATCCTGTGTAAATCCCTGTCCAGTGACTAAGGTCATTCCTGGAGAAACATTTCTAGTCTCTGTAACCCCTAGTGGTGCGATGGATGGCTAGCAAGGAAAGAGACGCCTTATTAATATCCCTCACCAGCACATTGGTACTGTTTTGATGCCAAGAGCTTCTTCCATGCAGTCCTTGGCATGCATTTCACACTCTGTTTTTGAACTTTATTGCTGGCCTTCCAAATTCTAGCATTTAAACCTAAGGCTGATATTTTTGTTTTTTAAAATTCATGGTTGTATGGATTATTTTTTTATTTTTATGGTTGGCATTTCTCCTAGGAAATTGTGAATTGGTGTGGTTTAGAAACCTTTAAATGTATGAATGATGGTGTTTGCTTATCCTAAATGACCTCCCTGACTAGTATTTCCACCCCTTCCAAATAAACTTTAGTGTCTTAAAGCAGGGCACCACAAAATATGGCCTGTAGTTGCCTGTGGTCCCCAAGGGGCCAAAATGCATCCCTCAGCACCCCAGACCTCTCACCTTTAGTTTTACCACATATTCAGCGGCCCCCCACTGCATCCCTGAGAT
This sequence comes from Pogona vitticeps, assembly GCF_051106095.1. Classification (NCBI taxonomy): domain Eukaryota; kingdom Metazoa; phylum Chordata; class Lepidosauria; order Squamata; family Agamidae; genus Pogona; species Pogona vitticeps. The sequence goes on from NC_135786.1 coordinate 98,777,754, forward strand.
CTCTCACCTGTCCCTATTTTTTGCCACTAGAGGGCAGAAGGGATCTAATTCCGGGGGGGGGGGGTTGATATTGGACGCAAGTGGCCCTCTGTGCTTGAGGAGGGGCTGTGTACCCTCTGGATATCTGGAACTTGCCTAACCTTGCCTATTAGCACCATTCTTTATTGCTGGGATCAGAGCTAGAGGATGTCTTCCAAGCCTTTATTCAATTGGCACTGATGCTTATTTCTACTTAGGATGCATGGGATTACTATTACAATTCTGTTTCCTTGTTCGCTTCCCTTGAATCGGGAACTCCAGATTCACTACAAAATTCCAGGGATTCCAGCAGGGAAAAAAAAACGTTGTAACTAGGTCTAATAGTTCAATTTCCAATTACGTGCAGGCCTGTAAAGTCTCTCCTGGGCTCTGTGGGCTGTCCTACCTCACTGCTACTCCCCACACGCTTGTGGATGAAAAAAGGACGGATTAGGCTATGTGTGAGGAATATTGTGCACGGGGTTTCTCCACACTATCTTCCCCCCCCCCCAGTTATTTCTCAATGCCTGAAGAAACCAAGCATTTTTCAAATGCAGCTGAGGAGACATTACCTGTCACCACTTTTGTATTGTTCCTGGAGAACCTGCCTATGTCAGCTACAAGGAGCTCATGATGCATATCTAAAAAAGCATCAGCAGCGGCCTTTCTAAACTGAGGGAATGCTATTCAGTTGTGTTTTATCAATTCATTTCATTCACAGATCTCCCCACCAAATGAAAATATTATCATTACAAATCCATGGAGGCCATGGTGGGAAAGATACCAGCCCATCAGCTACAAGCTATGCTCACGATCTGGATCTGAGGATGAGCTTAGAAACATGGTGACCCGGTGCAACAACGTTGGAGTAAGTCATGATCAACAAGTAGTTGTTTTCAGCAACTCTGGTTCCATGCCACCGATCTATATTCTACAGCTAGGGAAATAGTGTTTCCAGAAAAACATACCCTATAAACTTTAATCTGCAGTAATCCAAGCAAAGTAGTGATGAAAATTTCCCAGTTTTTTTTTCAGTTGGATTAATTTGGAGAATGTTCTCAAAAATTATGCATGCAACTGTGAAAATTCTCTTCAAAACAGGTACAAAATACCCCACCTTGTGATGACAGTTTGTGATTTGTTGACATTTCCTTGTTAGTACGGGGCTTGTAATTTAGACAGTGGTCCTGGGCACCTGGTAGTTGGTTACCATAAAATGCCCTATGATTGTGCTTTCCAAAGTAGGCTGTAGAGCAGTCCTTCCCAACCTTGTTTCCTCAGATGTTCTTGGACTAAAACTCCCAGAGGCCTTCGCCACTTAGCTGTGCTGGCCAGGATTTCTGGGAGTTGCAGTCCAAGAACAGCTGGGGACCCAAGGGCTGGAAATCTGTTATACCGAAGTAGAATGAAGGGCCAAGGGGGGCAGGAAATCCAGTTTCATAATTAAACCAAATGGAAAAGGTAGCAATGTAGCGGTAAGAGGCAGGATATATAATTTATAACTTGATCAAACTTTATCAAACCAGGTCCATATTTATGTGGATGCTGTCGTCAACCACATGTGTGGAAGTGGAGGTGGAGCTGGTACCCATGCAACATGTGGAAGCTATTTTAATGCAGGGACCCGGGATTTTCCTGCTGTTCCTTATTCAGCTTGGGATTTCAATGATGGGAAATGCCATACTGGAAGTGGAGATATTGAAAATTATGGTGATATTTATCAGGTAAATTCTTCCCTATTTCTTCTCTCCTTTATTCTTTGAAAGGAATTGAAATGTGACACAAGACAGCTGAAAAATACCTTATATATTTTTTTAAAAAACAGATCAATAGATTGTGGTGGGTGGGAATTGTTCAAGGTCATTAGAAGGTTCTCAAAATATGACAAAATCACACCAGTGTCTCCTAGGGGACAAAAGGGGACTTTTTGAGAAAAAAACCAAGCATTTTACCTGGGAATGCCAGAAAATACAAAGTTGCTGGGGGAACTACACCATGCTTATCCCTGATCCTACAAAACTTGGATTGAACTGGACAATGAGCCTTAATTTAGCAGTAATGTTGGGAGAGGGTGCTTGACTACACAAGAAGGTAGCAGGACGATGTGAGAGGGACGGGATAGCTATGAAGCACACAGAACTCTATCCTGTGAGAGGAGGGAAAGGCCCAAAGTCTTAGAAGGAATGGTTTCAGGTGGTGGGAGTAGTTGTTGCCACTGAGTCCCTGAAAGCTGCTGTTTTGAGGCAGTTACATCATTCTGCCTGATGGCAGGGGCAAAGAAGTGCTCAGTTAATAAGCATATTTTCAGGATACTGCAGAGCCCAATCTGTGACTTAGCATGAGGACCTTCTGTGAAAGACAAGATTTACAACACAGAAGGATAAATGCATGCATGACAGTGTTGGCATACTTTGACACTGGACTATGCTCGAACCAAGATGTCTGTCTATGAATCATAGAATTATAGGCCTGGAAGGGACACCAAAGGTCTAGCCAGAGTTTTCTCTCTCCAAACCTTTCTCGTGAGATTGTTTAAGGTGCTGAGGAAGAGATATGGATGCTTTTCATTTTCCATTTAAAGCATGAGTTGCATTACTGAATCACCGATGCATTTGGGGGATGTGTACATGGAACCAATATCTGAAAAAACTCTCTTCCAAACAGGTTCGCAACTGTCGCCTTGTTAGTCTTCTCGATCTCGCACTCGAGAAGGACTATGTCCGCTCCACTGTTGCAAATTATATGAACACCCTGATAGATATGGGAGTTGCAGGATTCCGACTTGATGCTTCAAAGCACATGTGGCCTGGGGACATTAAGGCTTTCTTAGACAAGCTACATAATCTGAATACTAAATGGTTTCCTGAAGGGACAAAACCATTCATTTTTCAAGAGGTAATTTGTGTACTTGTCTGTCTGTCATGTCAAAGAGCAACATTACATACCTACATACAGACGTAGGCTGGCACTCGCTTCTCCACGTGTCATGTGATAGCCAGGAAAAGCAGCAGACAATTCCACAAGCAGTCCAAACTGCGATCTATTTCTCAGTGTGATCCCATCCAAAGAGCTTTTCCCTGACTGTTTTGGATAGAAAAGCTGCAGTGTCGTAGCTGTATACACTAACAACCTTTAGATAGTTTCACTTCCTAATTGCAAACAATTCCAGTATGGGACCCTACCTTATTTTTTCCCACCTGTTTGCCCATCGTGCAGGTTGGATCCATAGTGCAGATGCGTCCACCAATCAGTGCTAGAGATGGGCACATGCGCTGGTGGTTCAGCCCAGTTTGGCGCAGTGCCTGTACAGGTGTCCCATGAGTGTTGCATGCTTCCATGCCCTAATGCCTCTGGGCGATCACCCATTCACCAGCAAGAGCACGCTTCCCTCCTCCATCTCCTCATACAAATCATCCAATCAGCAGCACCACTCTGATGAAGAACCAGGGCAGGGAAGCTGCTGGTCACTGGGTGAGCAAACAAAGAGGCAGGGGAGGGAAGCACACAGCATCTGTGGAATACCTGTGCGGGCGCTGTGCCAAACTGGGCCATACCACTGAAGTGCCATGTGTGAGTGTGCAGTCTGGCCCCGAGGGGCCTTATTAAGTCCAGTTGTGAGGGGATATTTGTATATAAATACCATGTCGCCTAGAGTGGTCGTAATTGACCAGGCAGGCGGGATATTAACTAACTAGCTAACTAGCTAACTAGCTAACTAGCTAACTAGCTAAATAAATAAATAAATAAATAAATAAATAAATAAATAAATAAATAAATAAATAAATAAATAATAGCTCATTTGCACATAGATCACTACATGATGAGCATATTTGTATGAATCAGTTAACATTAATGTGTGTGTATGACAAAGAGAAAAAGAGAGGGGGGGAAATTAGCTGATAGGCAGGCAACAATCTTGCTTCACACATAATAACTATCTTTTTTTAAAAAATTTATTGCGTTTCCCTAATTAGATTTCCCTCAGTACCAGTGAGATTTTCTAGCTTCCGACACAAATATCACAAAGATTGTACTAGTTTTCTGCCCTTTCCGGGTGAATTCTGTGCATGAAAAGTGCAGTTGTAGATAGGAATGGTAATAATCCCCCACAGCTTGACATTCTCTTCAGTTAAGAATGACCAGATATCCTGCAAAATTTCAGATGAAATTTCTTGGGGATGGGCGGGAATCTCACACAGAGAAATCTGTATACACACACATACAAACAAGTTCCTATATATATAACAGTCCACTCTCCCCCCCACCTTTCTGTTAGGTGATTGATCTGGGAGGAGAGCCAATCACGTCTGATCAATACTTTGGCAATGGTCGGGTAACTGAATTCAAATATGGTGCAAAACTAGGGACAGTCATCCGCAAGTGGAATGGAGAAAAGATGTCTTATTTGAGGTAATGGTATTTCATATACTTAAGGAAACAAAACAACAAAAACCTTAAGGTTCTAACATACCTTGAAATGCAGTCTGCAATGAATTTGACCCTTTCTCTCTCTCAATCACTCTGTCTTTTAAGGAACTGGGGAGAAGGCTGGGGTTTTATGCCTTCTGACAAAGCCCTAGTCTTTGTTGATAATCATGACAACCAGAGGGGACACGGTGCTGGAGGAGCTTCCATTTTGACTTTCTGGGATCCCAGGTGAGGAATGTTGAAGGTCTGTTTCTCCTTTGACTGAGAGAAATATAAATCTTGGTATCCTGCTCTTCATTGTTTCCCCTCTTTTGCTTATGTTCAGGCTTTACAAAATGGCAGTTGGATTTATGCTTGCTCACCCATATGGCTTTACACGTGTAATGTCAAGTTACCGGTGGGAAAGGAATTTTGTGAATGGACAGGTCAGTTTCTATGTTGTAATATCTATCTATCTATCTATCTATCTATCTATCTATCTATCTATCTATCTATCTATCTATCTATCTATCTATCTATCTGTCTGTCTGTCTGTCTGTCTGTCTGTCTGTCCGTCCGTCCGTCCGTCCGTCCGTCCGTCCGTCCGTCCGTCCGTCCGTCCGTCCGCCCGCCCGCCCGCCCGCCCGCCCGTCCGTCCGCCCGCCCGCCCGCCTGTCTGTGACAAGAAGCATTGCAGAGAACTTCAAATGTCTCCTCTTGAATAGCTCCGAAAAGAGCCATTTCTTTTCCAGGAACACTTTTTGCCATTAGTGTGTTATAACAACTAGACTTCTGTGCCACTGCCAGATAATCACATAAGATTCAAAGCCCAGTTGAAGAAGCAGGGGGTAGGAATGCCTTAGTCTTCCTAAATTATGCTTGTGATTTTAACGTACCAAACTTAATATTTTTAATGCATCAAAATTAAAGTATGAAAAAGTATGAACATGCCTCTTGGATCTCAAAGCCATCTCTAGGTTGCTGGTGGCTCCAGAACTCTCAAGTTTCACTTTAGAAATAAGCCCAGCCATATCCACATGCTATAGGAATCATGAGATTTCAGAATGGACACCATTGTGAGATACACCATTGCTGAGTTCTCCTCAGAGAAAAAAGGCTGCCAAAAATAAAAGCCCAATACATAGTTCTTTTCATCCTTGATGGGCTAGCTTACTGCTTGCAGAGTATACAGGGAACACTTATAATATGATCTCTGTATTTTACTATCACTTCTCAATTCATTTTGCTGTGTGTATACTCAGGGTGTGATCAGACAGCTGCAAAGGTGCATGCCTGATTGCACCAGAAAAGGTTGCTTTAATGGCAGAGATCTCCCTTAAAATGACTCTTTTGTCTGTTGCAAAATCACTGTTGCAAAAGGTAGAAGCCCCACAACTGGACCAGTTTAGGGACAAATAGGGTTGGCTAAAGCACATTTCCCCATGTGTTGTGTGATCATCGGGGAAAAGGTTGACCAAACCACTCCACAAGCCATTCAGATTGCAGTTTATTTTTCCATGTGACCACATCCTTCGTCTGACCACATTTGGTTAACAAAATACTCTGCTCTTCATTAGATCAGCTAGTGTATATGTTTCCAGGAATTCATTGAACACTTCTAATTTAACATTCATGTTTTACCAACGCATGCTCGACTATCAGGATCAGAATGACTGGATTGGGCCTCCAAGCAATCCTGATGGGTCAACTAAATCGGTCCCAATCAATCCAGACACCACCTGTGGTGATAACTGGGTCTGTGAACATCGATGGCGTCAAATAAGGTTAGACAATGTAAATTTTTATTGGCTCTTACCTAATACAGCAATAAGGCCACTGAAGGCCACTACTTGAGCATCACCTTACCCATGCTTCACTCTTTCCTGGATTCCTGTCAAAGTGTTGGGTTTATTTCCCCAGTTGAATGTTGTGCTCATCCTGTATTGATAAACCAACAAGCCAGGTGCAAGGAGAGACAAATGAGGAGATAATAGTTGGATGGATGGACTTGCACACATCATGTCACTTGAAACATGGCAGGGGATGGAGCACTAGCGCTGTGACTCAGGAGCTTTCTTGTCGCATGAGTCCTGACAGAGCTTTCTGCAGGTCCCAATAGCAGTAGCAGGACCTGAAAACCTCTCCAGATGTTACATGTGCTGCAGTTAAGGGTGCACAGTGTGAAAGTCCAAGGTCAAATGGCGATGAACTGCTACAAAGGCTCAATATATTTTGCTGCTTGCACTGCTGCCAAAAATAGCTTTTCTGGGTGCTATATCACCCAGTTTATCTGGTTTTATTTATATTCTAGGGCCGCTTAGTCTGGCTCCTCTTCTGTCTAATCCCACAACAAACTGTTCCAGAAAGAATTCTGCCCCCTTTCCCAATTCCGGCCTTCTTTGTCTTTATGGCACTCCAAAGTTTTAGTCTAAGATTTTGGCCCTAAAATCTCAAGGAATGGGATGCTATTCACCAGCCACCCTACAACATTAGTAGGGCTGAAAGCATAATACAGTAATGTGAATGGTCTTTACTGTTCATTTACTTGTTTGGCTTATTCTGAATCTGCTCAGCCAGGACCTGTTTCAGTGCAGGTCGTTAATTTACTTTGCATTTATTGAATTCTTGTTTTTATATTTCATGTTTTAACTGATGTATTCCATAACATTTTTTTCCCTTTTGAAGTATTGCTAGTTTTTTAACAGTTATTGCAAGCCACTCTGGGCTGAAAAAAAGTGGCACAGAAATATAGTAAAATAAATAAATAAATAAATATGCCCCTCAACCCAATTTCTCTTTCCTATCCCCACAGAAACATGGTTATTTTCCGCAATGTAGTCAATGGAGAGCCTCAAGTCAACTGGTGGGAAAACGGTAACAATCAGGTGGCATTCGGGCGTGGCAACAAAGGATTCATTATCTTTAATAATGATGATTGGTAAGCAGGCAGAAGTTTTTTTTCTTCCCCAGTGTTTAAACCACAGCTATCTAGCTGGAACCAGCAGTATGTATTATGGTTAATAACCATGCACAGAATTATTGCATAACCTGCTGCAAAATGGCAGCAGTGGGAATCTGAGCATCATCAGTTCCACACCCAAGAAGGCTACAGGCTCAAATGATTTCAGATGAACTATTACTTTGGTAGTGAGCACTGGCTTGCAGAACGATGGTTCTAGACTTGAGATGAGTAACTCCAGCATCTTTGGGGTCCAAATCCGTTTCCTTGGTACTGCCATGAGCCGTGCCCCCCTCCTCTATACATGAAAACTTGGCAACAAAGGGAAAAAATTTTAAAGCAAGTATTTCACTTGCTTTAAATGTACTTTAGCAGTTTTCTGCTGATATTTGGTGGCAAACCACTAATAATAATAATAATGTGTGTCATCAAGCCAATTCTGATTTGCAGCATCCCCTTTCAGGATTTCCTAGATAAAATGTAATTAGAAGTGGTTTGCCATTCCCTTGTTCTGGGGGCGTTCTGGGACTGTGCAGTTTGCCCAAGGCTACACAAGCTGGCTTTACTCTCAGGAGGCACAGTGAGGAATCAATCTCCCAACCTCTGGCTCGACATCCAGAAATATAACTCACTGAGCTATCCAGCCAGCAAACAGCTGCCTGCTGTTTGAAGTAAGAATCTGCTCATTTTAAATGGGTTTGGGGCTGAATTTCAGCAGCAAATTGGTAAATCCTGTTTAAAGCAAGCAGTATACATCTTTTAAATGGTCCCATCTACTGATGTGGTGGTGTGTTTTGTTGCCTACATTATATGGCAGAGTCTTCTGGGACTCTTTTAGGTCTTCTAAAATGACCTCAGGGCTTCTCCATACAATCACCACCTTTGTCCGAAACCAACCAAATGCACTAAACAACTAAATGTAATTTATAAAAGATCACTACTTACATTGTCACTCATTTTGCATCTCTTTCCCACAGGGACTTATCTATAAATCTGCAAACTGGGCTTCCTGGAGGCACGTACTGTGATATCATTTCTGGGGAGAAAGAGGGGAACAGATGCACTGGCATTACAGTTAATGTCCAAAATGATGGCATGGGCTATTTTCAGATCAGGACCTCAGCAGAAGACCCATTTATTGCTATTCATGTGAATGCTAAATTGTAATTGGACCTGGACAAATATCTCACCTTGCTCTTGTTTTCCTAAAGCATTTTTGTGTGACATAGAATAATATAGAATCCCTCAAAACAATAAATAGTTTCAATATTCATAAATATTTGCCATTTCTTTTGCTGATAAAATAATCTTTGTGACAATGTTTTTCTTTTCCCTGCCACTTATCTTGTACATGTGAACAAGAAACACACATTATGCATGAGTGGGAATTATGTCATATGTGACTTTCTCGTGTATAGTTAAATTCTGTACTGTCTTTGGTTTAATATAGTCTTCTTTGGATTGTACATTTGCGATAGAAACCAAATCTTTTCCACTAGAGTAGTGGTTCACAATCTTGGGTCTCCAGGTGTTCTTGGACTAAAACTCTCGGAAGCCATAACCACTAGCTGTGCTGGCCAGGATTTCTGGGGGTTGTAGTCCAAGAACATCTGGGGATCCAAGTTTGAAAAGCACTGCAATAAATTATTAGTTACATCTCCCCCCCCACACACACACACCAAGTTCTCAAGTCCTAAGCTCTCCAACCATCTTGCCATCAGACTGACATAAAATAATAATTTTTGCTTTTCAAAGAATAAAAATTTAGGATTGATTTTTATTTTAATTTCTGGAGAAGTTGTGATTTGCTTCAAACACTCATAGCATGCCCATTTCTTCAGGTAGAAGAATATGCCTTTAGAGTGTGTAGAGGTGGTTTTAGTGGATTTAATAGTCACAGAAAGTTTCAGGGATGAAGTCTAAGGCCAGAAACAGCTGTCTGAGAGAGCCCATGACCGGAAGAGGAGAATCCTTAACTAATGTGAGCATCTGAATTTCATAGCACTAGCTTCTCTAAAATCTGGAACTAGGTAGATGAGCTTGCTTTGTTTGGTGAGTCATCTTCAAGATTTAAACACAGGATTCCTTGGAAGTCTGATTTCACATCTCAAAAAGACTATCCAATTCATCTCTATGCAACATTAACTTGCTATCAACCTTTGGTTATAAGCTCTCTCTCTAATGCCTTGTTCTGGCCTAGGTCTCACGGCCTTGGAGCTGGGAAAGCAGACACACTCCTATAGACACAAACTTTTGCTATGATAGATTACATCTATAGGTTACGTGCTATATGGCATCAACATGCTTATTAAGCCATAATGGCGCACACTGAATTCTTTGAAAAGCAAAATGGACCTAAGATGCTTTGTTGACCAAGTTAAAAGGGCTGCTAGTGTAGGGGGTGACATTAAAATAGTATGACGTTAAACTTGAAGGACCATTATTGTGCTGTCACACTGTTGTCAGGTTCAGACAATCTGACTCAAATTAGATGAAGGCCACCTTGAAGCTCAAGCACTATCTGTTCTATAATTAGATTCCACAGAGAGAGAGAGAGAATAATTTCGGCGAGAAGGGCTATGGCTGTTAGATTGCACACTGTCTTTTCAGAAGTGGAAACTGGAGACCTCTAGTTAATGGATCTCAGTAGCATGGCCAGGAATGCCCTTTACAGAAGAACTTTGAGATTACTTAGCCCTCTACATGGAACGGCACTTGACAAATCCATAATGAGATGAGTATCATGTCATCTCAAATATACATACACTACTATGACTACCAATAATCATAATCATAATCTGTCAAGTCAATTCTGACTTATGATGACCCTTTCCAGGGCAGTGAGTGCTTTATCTACTTTCAAGGTAGAGAGTACTCAGAGGTGGTTTAACATTTCCTTCTTCTAGGAATGTCCCAGGACTGTGCAGCTTGCTTAAGGCCACACACAGGCTGGTTCTCCTTGCAGGACACACACTGGGGAATCAAACTCCCAACCTCTGGCACCACAGCCAGACACCTAAAACTCCTGAGTTATCCATGGATCACTCTGCTTCTAATTTATTCCGGTTTTTCTCACCTTCATGTATAATGCCTGTCTATCCATCTCTTCAGTTATAGTGATGGTATCCGTGTGTGAGAACATTTCCCTAGCATGGATAGGGTTCTACACCCTGGGTCGTTTTTTAAAAACACACCTCACCAGAATCAGATGGCAATGGTATTTTTTTGTTTGTTTTGTTTTTGGTAACAGGCCTGGGGCCAGTTCAAGCCCTTGGCCCAGTAGTAATTATTTCTGCAATGAACTCTGATTTTCACTTCACATACAGAGTGGCAGCTGAACTGTCAAGCCAGTGGGGTTGTTCTAAAGGAGTCACACAACATTGAGGGGTATGATTGGGTTCATTTAAAAATTTTGCCAGTTCGTCACTTTTGGCGGGAAATAATGATGGAGGCTTGTCAGTTGGATTCACAATTTCACTTTTATTGGTTTCTGATCTTTCAACAATGATTTCAATTGGATCAAAGCAAGATAAATCAGGCAACGGGACATAACTGGAAGAAACTAACTCGCAGTGAAAGTCCGGATAACTCACTGGGGTGCTGGGCCAAAATGCTTCTGATTGGTGGGGTTCTGCAGGGGAGCACTCCTCACCGCGCAGATGGTTCCACAACATGGGTGTCTTGCCCAGTCTCCCTCTTTAGGTGGTTTATTGTAGCTGGGATCTAGCCATATCATCTTTTTGCCTCTTCCTTGTCCGCGTGGAAAGACAATCACTGTCTACTCCTGTGCATCACATATGGTCTCTCCCTCCTTCTTTGGTTCGGGATCAAGTAACAGTCCACCAACCTTCAGGTTCAGGAACTCCTTCAAGAGCCCACACGCCTTCTCATAGTCAGTTTCTGGTCTATCTCCTCCTTCCTTTCTTCTCAATCCCTCACTTTCAAATCTACTGCCAAACCACCTCTCCCCCTGGCTATTTATACTTTCTTCCCAAACTGACATCCTTTCCTCCTCCCCTTTCCCTTTCTCTCCCTCCTCCATCAAACAGACCCCAACCTTTCTCTTCATCTCTTCTATTTCCCCCACCTCTTTCACTAGGGCTTCTCCTCCCTTAGATGCCTCCATACTATAACTTCCTTTTCCCTCTCTGACCACCTCTCCTGTTGAGGACGGCTCACTTTCTTTCAGTTCTCCTTCACACACACCCCAGACGTGTGGGCCGTCCTCTCTTCCTCCTGGCTGGCTTCCCATGTCCCCTGTCAGGAAAAATAGTCAGCATTGGCATGAGCTTCTTATGCTTCTTATATTGTACTTTAAAGGCAAATGGTTTTGGGCTAAGGGGTCAACCTCGGATTAGTATCTTTCATTCTGTTCAGCCACTGCAATGGGGTGTGATCCGTGACTAGAGCAAATGGAGGCAGTTTTCCAAAGTTCTCCATAACCTTGCAAACACATGCACATGTACCACAGAAACATAGCAATTGCTGAAGTTCATCAGAGTTGCTTGTATTTCATATCAATTTTTATCTTTTCTCCCTCTTTTATCTTTTCTCCTTAGCGCTAAACTAAGGTATTGGTGCAATGATTTAGCAATTATATAGATATAGCTCTGCACCGTATCCTTCCCAGTTACTTTCCTTTGGTGGGTTCCTTTCTTTCCCACAGCTTTCTCAGGCTTTTGGCACTGTCACAGTGCAATACAACCAGAGAGCACAAGGTGGTGTCCTGCACCACAATACTTGATTCTGCCACTTTCCGTATCAGGGGTGATGCATCTCCACCAATGATGTTTGATCTCTCTCTCCTTTTTAAAAGAATGATGCCTTGACTATGTGAGTAACATTGTTTTTCTGACTCTTCATAAATTAGAAGCCACCCAATGCTGATGAAAATTAAGACTTAAAATATTGACTTTTTTAAAAAATGAAAGTTTTTTTGTTTTAAAGACTGTACAGTTTGTCACAGAACCTAAATCACCAATATCATGATTGTGTTTTTAAAAAATCTTTTTGTAATAAGAACAGGGACCAGCAGGATGCATAGAATACATGCTTCCAATTCACTTTCATAGATGTTTTTACGTCTCACTATAGTTCCTATTTTTGTGGGTTGATTTCTGAATTCCCACAAGCAGAATAAACTTTGACCATTTCCTTCTGCCACTGTCAATACTCTCTTGCCCTGGGACTGCAGTACCATTTCCCAGGTGTTTCAGTTTAACGCAGCACAGACTTTAAATAAATATTTACATAAATTTGAAATGCATCCGAATCTCTACTTTCCTAACTGTTTGCTTTGGAGTCACGGACAAGCATCGTGTTCAAGGCATGCATTTTGCAGCCCTCTTATTCTAACCTTGCTTCAAGGGATTCTTTAATTGATCTGCTTTTTGATTTTAAAACTCTCCTGGGGAAATACAAACTGTATTTGTGCCTGCAGATCGTATGCTTGTGTGTGAACACTGCCCATTTAGATTCTATCTCTGTCCCTTAGTTATTGTGTGTGAGAGAGTGCGTGTGTTTTGAAGTCCACGTTCCTCTTTTCCCTTCTCCAGTTCTGTGGCTTGATATTTTTCTTTAATTTTCTTACATTCATTGTCCTTTTGCAGAAGTTGGTGGGGGAGAAAGGAAGAGACACAAAAGGAGGCCTAAACATAGCCAGAGTGCAGTTACACGTGGGGAAAACTGTACTTGAATCAGGTTTAGCATGTTTGAAGCCCCTTTTTTAAAAAGTGACTACGTGACATATATGGAAGTGTGGATTCGGGGGGGGGGGGGACTGGAAGAATGCTTTTGGGTTGGAAAGCAAGGTATTTTACTCAGCTGCCACATGACCATTCATTTTAAATCACTTGTGAAACTGATATATTTTGAATCATTTTGGCATATGTGAACACCTCTGTTGGTGTAAATTATGTTTGTGAGTTCTGACATTCACTGGTATGTTTCCCTGTCATCAGCTCCAGCTGGTAGTTCTGTGCTCCTTCTCCTTCTACGCCCCATGTGCATCTTTCTCTCATCCTCTCTCTCTCTCTCTCTCTCTCTATCTGTCTTCCTCATTTGTATGCCTAAAAATGCTGATCAAGTCAATGTCTCTGATCAGTTTTAGCTCCAAATAGCAGTTCCATATTCCCTCACCTTCTCCACCCCCCTCTGTGTTTATGTGTGTACTTGTGTTATTATGTGTGTATGTCAGACTGCAGGTAGACCTCTGTTTTATTGTAATTTTTTAAATTTATCATACTGATATAGTGCTACGCCAGATTGCAAGTGGTATTTATATTACTTACTAGCTACTAGTGGTGTGGTGTTCTTTTATATATATTTAATTCTTTAAATAGTGGCTGTGAGAGGCAGCCAGTATGAGGGCAGACAGGTGCAGGTGCAGAACAAAGCCTCAAACTGTAACAGTTCAAAAAGCCAATGTAGCCCTCTCAACCAATATACAACAGTGTTTAAAAATGGATCAAAAGTTTTTCCAAGACAATGCATGCACCAGGACAAAATTATGTGACTACTACATGACTTTAAAACATCTTAACCCCCACAAACCCTCTCCCAATTCGCTTTCATATTGTAATCTTGCTCTCAGTTGAGCAAGACTGAGAGTATTCTGGAAGAGTATTCCACACTGCAAAAGTTTGTTGCAGGTCCCACTTATCCCTTCCATTATGCATTTATCTGTTCAACTCATTTCACTCTGAGAACATATGCTAGCAAACTATCAAAAAACAGATCAATAACCTTGTGTATAATCATTAATTTCCTACAGCAGCATGTGGAAAAAATATTATACAATACGTTGTACTTCTACTTTCCCTTTTGTGTGAGTAACAGAGTGGAAGGGGTGGGAAAGGAGAGGAAGCTGCCTACTGGTTACATCACATCATACATTTTAGTTCACATTTCCTGGAGAACAGGGATGGAGGGTAGGATATCTAGAGAGTAGCAGTGCATAGAGTGACAAACTAAAACTCAGGAGAACTGGATTCAAACCATTGTTTAATCATGGAAAAAGGGTCACTGATAAAACTGCTCCTTAAATATCCATGTTGGATATTATAACTGAGAGTGAAACACTGTATTCATTCTGGCATTGAGAATGGCATGACACACTAGTAGATTTGGGGTGCCCTTACTTCTTAAATGCATTTGCCTTATTGACACCCCATTGATAGCTCTCTTGATCTCTCTTACCTCTTGATGCATGCTGATGGGAGATGTTGGCCCTGACTGGAAACAGAAACATAGGACATCAGTTTTTTTCATTATTACCACTGGGAAAGCCTACATCGTGCATAGCCAGAATGGCAATATTTATCACCACAGCTCAATAAGATAAGGTGTCTATCCTTTACCCCTTTCCAAATCCCTTTACCTACGATCTTCCCTGACCCAATGAAAAATGAATAAATATTTAAAGAAAAAAAAAGATAAGATAAGAAACGGAAAGAAGCAAAAGGAATTTAGGCTGGGGAGAAAAGGATTTGAATTGTTAGACGTTCCTTTGTAAACTAGACTACTTCGTATAAGGTATGGGGCTAATAGCAGTAGCTACGGAGCAGAGAGAACATTTCATAGATACCATAACTCAGATTAATCAGTATCCTGGAGGTATCAAGTTGTTGTTTAAGCTTGGTTTGTTTTGCGCTGTACAACATATGGAGACATTTGGGAGAAGTGGACTGGAACAGAAGGAAGATCAATGAAATGATAATTAATTTCAAGTGTAGGTGCGAGAGCATGCCTGAATTATATCACCCAGATGGTGTATATTATTATTGGCAATAAGCTGGGTTTGCAGAACATTTTAAAATGTTCCAGAGGTCCAAGGTCTTTTAAGCATCTGTAAAGAAAATGGCAGCATGACGGAAGAATCCACATCAGATTACACTGTTCAAGTTAGCCTATTGTGATTCAAAGGGTAGTCACTGAACCTAAAATGAAAATGTGGAACATTCTTTCCAAGCAGGTTTGGGGACATTGAATTTCATTGACATTAGCATAATTATTATTCTATTTGTCCTGCTCTTTCCCCTCAAAATGGGCCTAGTTGAAGTAATTCTCTTCCTCCCCCAGTCTGCCTTACAACAGCCGTGCGAAGTTCATTCTTCAATGAGAGAGTGACTGGTTGAATGTCAGTGAGTTTCATGGATGAGTGGCTATTTGAAGACAGGTCTTCTCAGCCCTGGTCCAACATTGCAACCACAACCCTCATCCAATTAAGTGAACTTCTTGAAGAGGGTTGTGTTGGAGTGTATCCTAACAGCATCTTCCTCCACTACTCAAAGACAGTGTGTAAGAAGGGGAAATAAGGGGTGACAAACCCAATCTTTTTAAAATCACTTCTTCCTTGCAGAGGGAGAAGGGAAGATGGGAAAGCATCTTGTCATTAGGTTAGCCCATATGATTGCAGTATTTCATATCTCCGAAGCACTATGAGACTGTAGAAAGTTGAAGCAGGAAACTTTGAGAAAATGGTCTTCCAACAAGGTTGATGGAATGGACCCACCTCTTACTTCCTCTTCCTTCTGTGCTACCTATTGGAATAGCTGTCAGTTGTGTTGATTATGAGAAGCTCTTGATGGAGACAAGAAGACCTAGAAAAGACCGAGGGGACCCAAAATATAGCAGGTAGTGATTGAATGGGGAAAAACATTTGGAGTCTTGGAGGCTAACCACAGTAAATGGACATTTAGCCCACTGTCTGGTTTACTGCCGGGAGAGGCTGGTTCACTGCTAAAGGTGGCAATCAGATTACATCTTTGCCTGCTTTCAGAAATATCCTATCTGTACCATTCTGAGCCCCTATCAGGGTATCTACTTTTTGGTGTAAGGTTGCTCTGGTTTGTTCCAGAGGTGTATGATTGCTTGAAAAGACAAAGAAATGAAGCTTCTGGCTTTCAAGACCCTTCCCAATTGAATTTCTGATATTTTGAAGTGGCTAAACAAGCAAGTTGCTTCCAGATATCAGAAATTCCACCTGGAAGGAATTGGAGCAAATAGGGTGTCTTGAGCTCTGATATGCTATATGGATACTGTAGACCAGGGGTGTCCAACCTTTCACCTTCCTTGGGCCACATTAGAAGATGAAAATTTGGTTTTGGCCACACATAAATTTGGTTTGGGCTGCAGGGGGGGCAGCCCTAGCCATCCTCCGCAGCCCCGCTCCAAGCGCGCTTATCGGCAGCTGTGATTTCAGACAGCAGAGGCTGCCAGCTTCGACTCCGGTGGCTTTATGGGGCCGGGAGGGGGTCCACCTATTGACGAGGATGGCACAAGGCAGTCACACAGCCCCCCTCTCCCCTCCTGCTCCTTCCTTCCTTCTCTCCCCCCTACCGTTCTGACGTGCCCCAGCCGCATTCCAGCCGCAAGTGCCAGCAGTGTAACTTGAAACTTTGCAATTTTTTAAAAAATAAAAAATTGCACTGGGCCGCATTATGAGCCGACCTTGGGCCACAGGTTGGACAAGCCTGCTGTAGACAATATCCTGTGACACTTTCAGCTCAAGGTTCATGCCAAATAGCATATCACACCTCTAAATGACCCCAAGCAACCCTATTTTGCTTGCATCAACAGAACCCCTGATGACAAATCTTCAGTTTCTGTGTGCCAAAGTGTGGTTGTGATCAGAATAGAAATACTGTAGATCAAGGGGTGAAATTACTTGTTTTAGTTAAGCCATTCAAACTAAAGGTTTTCCTGCTCCATCCTCACACTTCTTGCTAGTTCTATTACTATTTAAAAAGTGTGTGACCTAGGCATTCTAGATTGAAAACATCTGCATATCATGGCAATTGAAGTGAAGTGTTACACCCACTTAACAACAATTTACTGACTAATACTTTCTATTAGGAATAATTTAGTACCAAGGATAAGGTTTCTCTCCTCACTTTGGTAATTGTGCCAGTGTTTAATTGTGCTGTAAATAAAACAGCATGCTTTACTTTCCAAACAAATGCTGCAACTAAGGGCTTTAATTGCACCTAAGTAGAAAATAGAGTGGCCTTTTCAAGGACTGACTTAAGAACTGAATGTTCACTTTAACGTTAGGAAGCAGGAACTGCAAATAATGAAGACAGAGAGGTCTAAACAGAAGCAAATATTTTTGGCTTTGCACTAGTTGACAAAGGACCATGATTAGAGATAGGCACAAATCTTGGCTCGGAGGTTCATGTTGGTACATACGTGGGGCACCACAGGTGCTGCACATTCCCTCCCCTGCCTCTCCCGCTGGACCCCCCCCTACTCACCAGCTGGCATGTGCTCCTCTCCTCCTCTTCTTTGGCTGTTTGATCAGTCTCCAGCAGGAGCATGGGCTTCCCTCACCTCCTTAGCTGATCGCCCACTCAGACAAGGAGGTAAGACAGGCAACCCCACGATCCTGCCAACAACTGGTCAGGCAGCCAAAGAGGAGGAGGAGAGGAGTGTGCTCTGACTGGTAAGTGGTAAGTCATTGGCCAAGGAGGCAGGGAAAAGGAACATGGGGGCACCTGTGGTGCTTTGTGTACAAACTGGCACGAAGCTCCAAACCAAGGTTTCTGCCCATCTCTAAACACTATAAAGCTACACCAGATAAAACAATGGGGGCAGTTGAAAGTTATCCAGTAGGTTTTAGGGAACCACTGGGGCAGTTAAATCCCATGTTCACAATCCCACTTAAATGTAATAGTTCTGGTAGATGCACTTAGCTCAGAAGTGAACTAGAAATATAGGAATTAAATGTGACCAGACCTAAGAATGAGATTTCAGGTTAAAAACTTGAAACGGCAAGGCAGGCCTTGGCGAAGTCCCAGAAGCAGAGGCAGGGTGGGCAAAGACTTGTGGAGTGGCTGGAATAGCTTCTGGGCTTGCTTACCATGGAAAGGGACATGAGGGTAATCCAAATGAATGGACCCAGAAACCAGGTAAACCCAGACTGCCAAGTAATAAAATAATGAAGAGCTGGGTGGGGTCATTTTATGGCAGCCAGGCTTGAACATGCCCAGAAGCTGCAGTGGTTGACACCATTCTTGCCAGGGCTCATATTCTGCATAGCCTTACCTGAAGACCATACAATATGTAAGAAGTTCTTCCAGGCCCAATGTTCCTGCTAGGACTTGAAGAGGGCTTAGCACCAGCCCAAAAAAGAGATTTCCCCACCAGGTTCTGTGCTGTTTCTGCCTTCCAACAAGAAGGCTAGTAAGTCCTGACACTGGTGCTTCATCCCTTGCTTTGCTCCAAATGGATCCAAGTGGACGCATCCCTCATTGGCCTTCTCAGTCCCCTTTCCTCCTGACTCTTTGGCACACAGGCATTCATTCCATAAAGGAATCTCACACAGAAAGACGTTTGCGCCGAGCAAGTGAATCTGAGTCAGATTTTCTCTTACTTTTGCCTTATTACTATCCAGGTAATAAATAAAGTTGTGATGGCCTATAGCACTATTAAAGAGCAGGCCGGGTCGGTGGGGCTCGTCAGCCATGGAAGGCAGCCCATCTAGGAGAAGGAAAACTCTGATTTCAAACCTCTGCTGCCTTATGGCTATATCCACTGATGGAAAAAGCTTCAGGAGTTAACCTTGAGGCAAAATCCGGAGCTGGAGTCCCGGAGGCAGCTCGTATTGTTCTGCCAACTCCTGCAACATTGCTTTAACCAGTTGTATTGGCTCTTGCCTTTCTATTGGACCATTTCAGCAGCGTGGAGAGGGGGGATTTGCTGCTTGGGTAACAGCCTATCCTCCATATTACTTTACCCAGGCTTCATGCTCTGGAGAGGACACTCCTTGATTCAGAGCATGTTACCATAGTCTCTTGAGACTGAAGGATGATGATGATGATGATGATGATGATGATGATGATGATGATGATGATGATGATGATGATGATGATGGCCTATAAGACCAATATTTGACTCATTAAAAAGCAAACAGAGAATTGCTTCATGGCAAATGTGATTTTCTTTGTTATTACCAATCATGATTTTATGTTATATGTAAGAATACCTGGCAACACTACCAGGAAAGGCTTGCTGGATGTCAATATTTTATCTTATTGGTACTAGGCATTTTTTTTTTTATTTTCCCAGGTTTTGTTTGTTTGTTTGTTGTATATTTGTTCAGACTCCTCCTCTCCCTTTTATGTCATAGTTTTCAATTTTATTAGTTCTAGGCATGCTCCTCTAGTGACATGTCTAAAGGGTAGTGTATTTCACTGTAGAACAAAAAGAAATATATTAAATAATGTTTAAAAACCACTGAGTTATTCCCCCCTCCATGCATAACTAAACCTGCATAATTTTCACTGGCAAATTGCCACAAGTTAGGTGTTCACTGTTGTGCCCTGAATTGTATCATTTGATAATCAGCAGCAAATGCCTACACAGACCTCTTAACGTGCAGGAATTCACTTGCTGCTATTTACACAACTGACATAAACAGATACTGGGATGAGTCTTCTTTAAAGATAACTGTTCTATTCCTGCAGTACTTTCATATCTAGCATCAAGAAGTGATCTGTGCATTTGACTAAGCCATTACACATCCAGAGGTTGCAGAGAGCACTTTCGCATACTCTCAAAAGCAAATCCTTCCCTAAAAAATTAATTTATAAATTCAGTTCCTAGTCATCAGGTGCCACAGTTGGCACAGTATTTCCCAGGTGTATTTTTGCCAAGGGAAAGCTGCCAGTTTTTATGGCTCTTGTATACACTATTCTTTCCTATTCTAGGAAACAACAGCACTAATTAATCTCTTCTAAATGCATTAACACATGTTCAACACTGTTCTGTCAATACATTCCATGGCGCTGAAGATTACAATTGATACAGCTTTAATTAAATGTACTAATTGATTGCATAAAATGACCAATTCATTAATTAAAATCTGCTTTTTGCATGTAAAAAGAAGAAGAATTTAGAAAGTTTGATGTATGCAGCTTCTATATCCAGTGCTTAATATCTAGATAGCTATATAAATCTGGACGCTCTCAAGATGCCCATGAACTGGGTGGAATGATCTCATATTTTTGCTCTTAATGCAAATAGCAACATGTTTCATATAATCCACTTGCTGGGGTTGAAGCCCATCTAGCTACAGTGGGGTCTTGACTTGAGAACTTAATCCGTATTGGAAGGCGGTTCTCAAGTCAAAAAGTTCTCAAGTCAAATCTGCATTTCCCATAGGAATGCATTGAAAACCATTTGATCCGTATCTGCTCTTTTCCGTCCATAGAAACTAATGGGAAGCTGCTATTCCACCTTCGACCACTAGAGGGGGATATTTTGTTTCTTTTTTTCTTAGGTCAAGAAAGGTTCAGGGAAGGCAGGGAAAATACAGTCCAGGCAGTCCAGTACCAGGCAGTCTGAAGACTGTCTCCCAATCCACTCTCTAAACGCTGGGAGGAGTGAGGAAGCAGACAGGCACCCTTTTCACTGGACAACACTTAACTGAAAGTTCACATTTTGCACTTTCCCTGCCTCCCACGTGGTTTTTTTTCAGTTCTTAACTCAAATCTAAGTACTTAAGTCAAGTCAATATTTTCCTATGAGAGCGGTTCTTAAGTCAAAATGTTCTTAACTCAAGCCGTTCTTAAGTCAAGACCCCACTGTATTGGGTTACTGTCTTAAATGAAAAGTTTACTCTGGCTTAACCAGGTGCTTCAGTTTAATGTTTGCATCTGGAAATTCAGTTTCTTTGTGGGCTTATCTAACTTGTATGAAAAAGGGCAGTGGCTCATAGGCACTGGAGTAACCACTGCTAGTTTCCCTGAGCAGATTCCCTTGCCACTGTTGTTATTGAGCATTTGCTTGGTTGCTTCCTCCAGGCCTGAATCTGTTGGTCATTTCAAGGAACTGGCTTTGAGTTCTCTTAAGCTCTTCTCAATGCACATTCACACAGGGAGTTCAAGTAACCATAACAGTTTTGTGAGGGAAGAGAGCCAGGCTGACTTGGTTTCAAAAGATGGAATCATATTACAGATAAAATGACACAACTTGAAAATCCACCATGAACCTTTTGTAGATTTGTTAAAGCAAAAGGCTTTTGCAGATTATAGCCCACTTCTTTAGATGCTTGGAGTATAATCCAGGGTTCAATATATAGTTATGTGTCATCAGGTCATGCCTGATTTATAGCAACTCTAGTAGGGCTTTCAAAGTAACTGCAACATTTAAGGAGTTGTTTTACCAGTTGCACAACCCCAGTAAATTTCCATGGCCAAGTAGGGATTTGAACCCTGATCTCCAGAATTCCAGTCACTCTATCCACTACCCCACACATCCACTACACCACACTAGGTAACTCAGTTGAAGTATATATACAGGGCACATAGTTGCAGGTGGGATATTGACAGTGAGGTCACGTCGAATTTAGATGCAGAAGGCACTGGAAAAAAACTGTGATTAATTATTTATTGCTATTCACATGGCTAATCAACATGTTAACATAGTACCCCCTACTGGCATACAGGCCTTCATTGGTCTCCATAGGGCAGTTAGTGAAGTATTACCAAAGAAAAAGACAAGTGAGGACATGTGTGCATTTGGAAACTAACAATGGTTATACAGTGCTGCCTTGACTTACAACCATAATCCGTTCCAGAAGATGGATGTAATTCGAAATGGTCGTAAGTTGAAGCACCATTTCCCATAGGAATGCACTGAAATGCAATTAACCCATTCTGGCCGGAGGAAAAAAAATCACCAAAAAAAAAAATCACTGCAAGACTCATTGGAAATGTGATTAATCCTTTCTGATCCAAGGGGGGGGGGAAGAAAAGCAATCAAGTGTGCAAGACCCATTGGAAAGGGACAGAAAACAAATGGAACAGATTGGAGATGCACAGAGAACAAAGGGGGCAGGTCGGAAATGCAAAGAAAACAAAGGAAAAAGCAAAGGGAAGCATGCAGGACCCATCATAAATGGGGAAAAAACCCAAAAAGCAACCCAAAGCCCCCAAGACCCATCAGAAAGGGGGGAAGCAAAAAAACAAACAAACCCCCCAAGACCCATCAGAAATGGGGGGAAAACCCCAAAAACAACCAAACCGCCAAGACCCATCAAAAATGGGGAAAAAACACTCCAAAAAGCAACAAAAAAACCCAAGACCCATCGGAAATGGAGGGGAGACCAAAAAACAAACAAACAAACAAACCCTTCAAGACCCATCACAGCACAGAAACATACCCCCAGCTCAAAACCACGCTGCAAAAACACCCAGAACAGTTTTTAAAAAGCAGAAAGCAGCACCTTACCTTACCAGGCAGCCCAAAGCCTCCCTGCAAACACACACACACTCAGAAGCACAAGGAGGCAGTCCCAAGCCTCCGATGACAACGCACACTCTCTAACTGCTGGAGTGAAAGAGCTACAAAGAAGCAGCCTTGTCACCACCTACAGTTAGAAATTTGAATGTCCCGCCTTCTTCTGTTCATAAGTGGAAGCTCCGGTTGCAAGTAGAAGCAAAATTTTGCAGCCTGAGCTGGTCATAACTCGAAATGGTTGTAAGTAGAGACGTTCGTAAGTCGAGGCACCATTGTAATTAAATTGGCATGTGATGTATCTCTGGAGGAGACAGTGACCCTTTGAGCTATAACCCTTCTCGCATGGCTATTTGGGTACTAAGCACTGAAGGGCAACTTCAAACCCTTTGCCCTGCTCTGTCTTCCTAAGGCTGTTCTTTAGACTGAACTAGGACTGGACAGGCTTTCAAACACAGGATACCTTGCAGGGGAGGACAGGTCTCTGTAAAGTAGGCACCTTCCTCCTTGAAGTCCTGGGTTGAAATTAATAGAAATTATTAAACTTAATAGGAATGTCCCTAATATGCATACAATGTCCTTCTTATTACACTTTGTTCTAGTTTTTAATGAGCTCCCACACATTTTTCTCCCCACCCCCTCTTGGATTAATCTCTTTAGTACTGAAGGGGGAGATCTAGTGCTACGGTGCTTCCAGCGATGTCCACAATGGAGGTGTCCCAATCCACAGTTTTTAAGTTATGGAAATCTTTGCACAACAAACTGCTGAATTAGGAACGCTTCCTTTAAAGAACCTAAGTTAGTGCTATGCCATCACTTGTTAAGCTCCAGCATTGCAGCGCTCTCCAATTTCTCCTTTTTGCAACTGATATACTTTTCAAACCATTATTTCTTTGCTCTATCTACATATCTAGGGAGGAAGCCATGGTGAACAGATTCTCCTTTTCCCACCCTCGCTTAGGCAGGAGAAAAAATAATAATCCCATCTTTTAGAACTGCTCTCTGCATTTATTTATTTATTTATTTATTTATTTATTTATTTATTTATTTATTTATTTATTTATTTATTTATTTATTTATTTATTCATTCATTCATTCATTCATTCATTCATTCATTCATTCATTTTTATTTGTTTGTTTGTGTGTGCGTTTTTGTGTGTGTTTTGTTTGTTTGTTTGTTTGTATGCCACCTTTCTCCAAAGGATCCAAGGCAGCTTAGGGTACAGTGGGCTCTCTACTTAAGAACGTCCCTACTTAAGAACAATCCAACTTAAGAACAGCTCCATTTGCTAAATTTTGCTTCTACTTGAGAACAGAAATCCAAGATAAGAACCTGAAAAAAAAACCTTTCCTGCTCTTTTTTTAACCTTAGGTCATCTTAGGTTAAAAAAAAAAAGTCTCCCCCTAGTGGTAGAGTACGTATTAACCAGCTTTGCATTAGTTCCTATGGGAACTAATGCTTCAATGTACGAACGCACCTCTACATAACAAAAAAAACAGCCAGAACGGATTAATTGGTTTTCAGTCCATTCCTATGGGAAATTTTGCTTCAACTTAAGAACGTTTCAACTTAAGAACACCATTCCAAAACGGATTAAGTTCTTAAGTAGAGGTTCCACTGTATTAAAAGTAACAAAAATCCCATTTGTTAGCCAGTAATTTAAAGGAAAGCCTGTCGGAAGAGAAAGGTCTTTGTCTGCTTGCAGGAAGATAGCAAAGATGGGGCCAGCTTGCCCTCCCACAGGCGGGAGTTCCAGAGTCTGAGTGCAGCAGTACAGAAGGCCCTCTCCCATATCCCCACCAAATGCACTTGTGAGTGTGCTGGGACCTAGAGAAAGGAACTCTCCCAATGATCTTAACACCCAGGCAGGCTCATAAAGGGAGATGTGGTCCTTGAGATAGTCTGGACCCAAGCCATTTAGGGCTTTGAATTCTGCCCAGAAATGATTTGATTGTTTCTTGTGTTTTGTTTGTTTGTAATCATCATCATCATCATCATCATCATCATCATCATCATCATCATCATCATCATCATCATCAACAATGTATTGGCAGCCAGTGGGGCTGCTGTAACAAGGGAGTGGTATATTCCCTGTAACCAGCCCTGGTTCATAATCTGGCATTTTGAATCCACTGGCGTTTCCAAACACTTTACAAAGGAAGCCCCATGTACAGTGTTATAGTGATCCAGCTGAGATGTAATTAAGACAGTTCTCGCCATGGTCAGAATTGACCTCTCAAGGGATGGGTGGAGGTGATGCACTAGTTTTAACTGTGCAAAGGCACTCTAGGCCACGGCCGAAAACTGGGCAGCCGGACTCAGAGACTAATCCAGGGGCAGCACCAGGCTGCAGTAGAGGGACAAGTGGTTGGAGATAAAATGAGGAAATGCAAGGTTATCTTGAGTTATGGAGTCATTTGGACAGGGAAATAACAAGAAGCAACAAAAGCATTAATGAGGGGAGAAAAAACAAAGCAAAATGTAACACATGACATTTCTAGAAGAGCTCTAGGATGAATTGGTTATGGTAACTGCCAAACCTAGATGCTAGTTAATCTTTAAAGTGACTGCTATTTTGTTCTACAGTTTTGGCAGAAAGGGAAGGATCGCAGGCTGATTGCACTTCCTAAAATATCCTACTGCCAAAATTCATGCTGTAGCTATTGCACATCCATACTACCTTTCCCTTTGCAGTCGGCCTGATTTGCACCAAGCTCTACCAATTTTCTAACCATTAAAATGCTCTTTTCTGTTTTGTTTGATCCTTAAATTAGTAGATCGTATCTTTGAAAAAAAATTGTCGTACTGCAGTAATTCCATTTAGAATATTCATCACTGTAGTTTTCCTGTCTTTATGGCATGAGGGAGAGAAAGAGAGAGACACTTCCTGTAGCAGCTTTGACTGGTTTAGGGTCAAAGAACTCTCACTGTAAACAATCGCAGAATCCTGACACTCTCAAACTAAACCTGAGATTAAGAAGTCCTTAGCATTCCAATAAATATTGCTTGAGTTAAAGAACAATGCTCACTCCCTACTGCCTACCGTGAATCCATTGATTGTGTTTCAACTGTTTAGATCACACTCTAATTTACACATTGACTTTCAAGAGCTATAATGCATTACAACCAATGCATGACAGCAGAATCATTAAACTGCCTAAATGAATAACTTTATGCTGAGTAGCAAAGAAGGATAATTGTGTGGATTCCTCCACCCAAAGCCAATATTGAAACTAAAGCTTTGCCATAGAAATGGCTTCCGCTCCTTCATTTATTATAAACACTCAAATAAACACACCTGGTATTTATTAACAAGTTCAAGATTCATTGACTAACATAGGAATATAGTATTTGTGAACTCAGCACTCTTAGGTATCCACAGTTCTTGCATGCATACAAATATTGTGATGTGATCCTGCTTCCCCAGACAATAAAAAAAAAATCAGAGAAACCTTTATTTCTTTTGAAAGAGGAGTTTTAAAACCCCTCATGAGAAATGTGGCTAATTTTATTGCATTCATGGCTCTCTCCTTGAAAATTTTCAAGAGTTTCCCCAGTCTCCAAATTCACTTGAGGTGAAATGTAGATATCTTCAAGATGGTGACCCTGCCCCCGAGAAACACTGCTAGATTGTCAAAAGTATTTTGTCTTTCTATGACATTTTTTGGGTATTTGGACAACACTTTCTTAATTTGGGTGAATTTTGGAGGAATTTTAGATTCTGTATTTGCAAAGGCTTTCACGGCTGGGATCTAATGGTTGTTGTGGGTTTTTCGGCCTCTTTGGCCGTGTTCTGAAGGTTGTTCTTCCTAACATTTTGCCAGTCGCTGTGGCCGGCATCTTCAGAGGACAGCACTCTGGAGCACAGAGTGCTGTCCTCTGAAGATGCCGGCCACAGAGACTGCTGAAACGTTAGGAAAAACAACCTTCAGAACATGGTCAAAGAGCCCGAAAAACCTACAACAACCAATTTTAGATTCTGTTTTCTTAGCCATATGCAAATACTGATGTAGATGTACTGTATAGTATGTCTGGATATCCTATCTGCATGGAAATGCTCATGTAGGTCATGCTGATTTGGTTGTATGTCTCTAAATTTAAATGCTAATGGTCATAATCGGTATCCAGGGTCACCCCCTGTCATGTGTGACATATTGCTTGTGACCACAGCTGGAGCACAGCCTGTCTTTGTAAGCATTTTCTCTCACACTCTTCAGTGTTTTTGGGATGAATACTACTAATCCTTATATAGCCAAAACAGTTCTATCTACATATAAGTGGGAAATATCACTGCACTTGACAGAGCTCCACAGAATTACAACACATAGCTGGAAAAATATCCCTAAACGCAAAACACCAAAAGAGCTAAATGAGGACATGGCATAGAGCACTGGTTCTTAACCTTGGGTTACTCAGGAGTTTTGGGCTGCAACTCCCAGAAGCCTTCACCACCAGCTGTCCTGACTGGGGTTTCTGGGAGTTGCAGTTCAAAAGCATCCAAGTAACAAAGGTTAAGAACCACTGGCATAGAGTACTGTACTTAATGCCTGTTAAACTGGGGGTGAAGGTGGGGAGGGTTAGAACTTGATATTCTGGAAGAAGACAATACTGGCTGGATAAAATCCTGAAAAAGGGGACACTGCATTTGGTTGTAGAGTCAACAAGAAGGTGCTAGATCTGAGGGCATTAGCCAAGGCTTCGGGGAATGGCTATACTCTCTTTGGGAGCAGGATCTAAGGATTAATTGCAGAGGAGATTGTTTGGGTATTGTGTGTGAGCATTCTAAAGCCTAGACATACTTATTCACTCATTCCCATAATCACATCAGACGGACATCTCTGACATCACAAGGATTTTCCCTTTTGCTCTCTGAGTTTGTCTATGGAATTTTAGGGAATGGGGATGATGCTGAGCTGGCCACTTTAAACATGCTCTCTGCTTATTTTCCATTATATGGACAGACCAAACCCTCTGGGAGCTCAGGAAAAAGGGGATGAACAAGCTCTAGGCCAACATCCTGAAAGCCACAGTGGCTTCAACACAGTCAAAACCAGCACACTGTTTAAAGAAAACACAATTGTATCTTTCCCAGGAGTTTTAGCCGGCTGTTTTCTTCAGTGTGTAGCAGTTATGCTGCCAGGTGCTCTACTATTGAGCCACCGTTAAGTTTAAAACTACAGTAATGAGAAAAAGGAAGTAAAGACCAGATCTTGGACTATGTCATGAAACAGTAAGTAATATAATCCTATGTTTCCCCTCCTGTCCCATGGCCCCCAAGAATTGCCAACAATGAAATAGAGGACCTCTGGGGTGGGAGGGGGAAATGTTTAATTTCCAAAACAATTGTCCTGCATGATGATGTCAACCACCGTACACCACATAACTTATACAAACAAGATTTTCACCTATGACAATTTGACAATTCTTTTCCTTTTAAAATCTTTTCAAAAGACATTTTTTTCCATCAGATTGAAAGATAATGGCCTATGTTCTCATCAGAGAATTTTCTGAGAGCACTACTAAACAAGCATTGATTGGGGGGTGCACTCACTTTGGATTTCCTGCTCGGATCCAGGAGCTGGGCTAGATGGCCTACAAGGTCACCTCTAACTCTGTGATTTGATAATTACACTTTGGTCTTCTTTAATGGAAGTGAAAACGCTTACGTATTTTCTAGATGGGCTCTCTTCTAAGCAGTTTACAAAAGCAAGTTGCACTCCTTCAGCCTTGCTCTGGGTAGGCAATCTACTTACAGTTCTGAGAACAATCTCATCTCCCAAGCATTAAGAATGAAACAGTTTTTTTAAAGGAACAGCTCAGGTTCCAAACATAAAATCTCTTATATGTCTCTCCACCTGTTTTTCTGACCATTCCAGGAACAAGCTGCAGAGTTTTAATCTGACTTAATTTGAGGGAAATTCCCCATGTCTCTACAAATGATCTTTGTGCCTATTTTGAATCTCATTCTGCAGTATTTGCCTCCAGGTGGTTGAAATGCCAGAACAAGGCAGCCTGGTGACAGTGACAGACGGACAGCATGACAGAGCAATTAGATAGACAGTGAGAAGTAATAGATTAATGCCCTTGTTGACTAATTGCTGACATGAGAAGGCCAATAAATAATACACAATAAGCTAGAAATCAAATGAGCAGAGGCAGTCCCTTTTCAGGATCCTCAGGTAACAATCACAAAATGGCTGCAACTGCAAAGAATACTGGGAGTTATGTGCCACTGAAGCACATCCTTCAAAAGTGTTTCTAGAATTCAAAGGCAATAATGCAGATTTTTTTACTGTTGTGGAGATTGTGCTGCAATCTGGAATAAAAGAAAGATGCTGCCTCCTTAAGTGAGTGCTCAGTGCAAATCTTGGAAATGTTACTTTTTGGATTATAATTTCCAGTATCCCCGGATATCATGACCATTGATCATGCTAGCTGAGGGCCAAGAGAGCTACAGTGCACATGGCAACTTTTCCTCAGCTTAGAGTCACCATGCAGTTTAGCCAATACTGCATGATTTAATTTAGGCATGATGAACTTGTGACCTTCCAGGAAGAATGCAGCTGATGGATCAGATATGAAGAGTGTATCACTTCGGGCTGCATGAAACTGCCACAGGCAAGAAGAAGAAGAAGAAGAAGAAGAAGAAGAAGAAGAAGAAGAAGAAGAAGAAGAAGAAGAAGAAGAAGAAGAAGAAGAAGAAAGCAAAGTGCTTGAAGGGCCAGCAGTTGGCAATCACAAATTATGCTGGGTATAATTGGGCAGAAATTATGGTAGATAGAATTGAAATTGATTTGTTTGAAATATGGCACTGGAGAAGAGCTTTGCAGATACTCTGGACTGCCAGAAAGATGAACAAATGGGTCCAAGAGCAAGTCAAGCCTGAGTGATCTCTGGAGGCAAAATTGAGGCTTCATATTTTGGCACCACAAGAGAATGCAAGATTCTGTGGGAAAGACATTAATATTGAGAAAGGCTGAAGACAGCAGGAAAAGAGGAAGACTAAAAATATGAGGTGGATTGACTCCCTAAAGGAGCTACAGGCTTGAGTTCATAAGAGCTCAGCAAGACTATTGATGGCAAGACATTTTGGAGATCTCTCATTCATGACCTGATGGCACGTAGCAACAACAACAACAAACAACAACATAATATGCTAGGCGTAATTCAGTGTTTTCATATTAACCAGTAATTAATAAGTCCTGCATCCTCTGTCTTCACACAAAGAACCAAAAAATATGAGACACTTGTTTCACAATTAGAAACTAAAAAAATATTCACTCCTTTGAGATACTTTACTTAACAGATTCTGTGTCCCCACAGTGAACTTGCAAATGAACCCCACGGTTTACCTGTCAGTGACCTATCATGAAACAAGCAAACTAATTCGCCACTTGCAGAGTTGTGAAAACCTTGTAGTAGAATAGATAAAAGTCTGTTACCCCTAATGGAAGCTCTACTTGAACTATAAAGCTGCTATCATGTATATGGTTTGGCTTCGAAAGTTGCCGTGTACCTTACATACATCTAAGGTTCCCCAGATGTTCTTGGAGTGCAACTCCCAGAAATCCTGACCAACACAACAAGTGGTGAAGCCTTCTGGGAGTTTTAGTCCGAGAACATCTAGGGACCCAAGGCTGGGATCCACAGGTCTAACACAACTTGCTGTCTTTTTTTGACATGGTGAGAGTAGCACTGAGGGGGGCATAAACCCCCCATGCACTTGTACTACAGTCCTACTCTCTCTTCCCTCCTAGAACATGGACTTTAAAAAAAAAAAACTGCAAATCTCAGAAACCTCCATTCAGCCGGTCAGTGGTCTACCAGCCCTCTCTGTGTGTATTTAAGTGGTTCTAGGAATTGTAGAGAAACATGTAAGCACTTGTATTGCGCTAGTTAAACCCCCTCCCCCCCAGCTTGTAGTGAACTTAAGATCACTGCTGTGGGAAGAGGATACATTAGATATACCAGGACCACATCACTGGAGGATAATAAGAGTTTGGCCATTCTCTCCTGTGCTATGATCCTTGATTACGGAGTAGCTGAGGGTTGCTGTTGTTTTTTGACAGGAGATTTAAGGCATTCTAGTCATGGATCTCCTTTTGTATCAAGTGCATTTTGGCCCTAAATGCGGATCCGTGTATGAGGTCACTCAGTTAAGCTGCTGTCCTAGCTTTGAAAATACCTGTCTGTTGCAGACATTGATGAATTTGTTGATGCCCGCCAAGAAAAAAATTAATAGGTGAGAAATGCTGGTTTAAAAATAAAACAAAGCAAAAAACAAAAACAAAACCTTCCTAGGCTGATCTCACATTGCAGATAGCTTCACTTTTTCTTTTTCTTCTTTTCTTTTTTCATAAAAAAGGACAACTTCCCCACTCCAAGAATTTATCAAATTCTCTGTAATTGCCTCGCTTCAGCTAGAGGAGAATTGCATTTCTATGCTCCAGCAATAATATTATTTGCAGGAGGATTATATAAGCCATAAGTCTCTGTCAAAACCAATTACCAGAATTTTCAAGAAGCACACTAACCAGAGAAACTTCTGAAGCAAACGGAGGTACTAGGTCTGTACAATTTGAAATTACCCTGTTGGGTGTAAGCCAAGCTTTGGGAAGGATGAGGAGTATGGCACCACATAGGGATGAATGTTCTGCTTCCCGGGCTGTTTTTTCAACCGCCAGAAGAAATAGAGTCATTAATCTTCTTATTTAATTTTACAGGTGTCACCTATATCTAAGTTTCTGAGAATTATTTTCATTTATATTTCTTCAAGGAAAAGATTTGGACACAGAATCGCAGGCCACCAAAGCAACATTTTACATGTTTTTGTTTGTAAAATTGAAGTATTGCCTTTCAAATAATTTGGAAGAGTGCAATACTTTTCTTCATTAATTACAATTATTATTATTATTTGTTTTTTTACTGGACTTCTACCCTGCCCGTCTAGACCAAAGGTCTACTCTGGGCGGCATTAATTTAAAAACAGTAAAAAAACAACAACAATAAATATATACTATAAATCCAAGATGGCAAAATGTGAATTTAAGATACAGCAGGAGGGAAAGCCTGCCCAAATAGCCAGGTCTTGACTTTTCTTCTGAATAAACCCAGAGAGGGAGCCAGGCAGATCTCCATGGGTAGGTTGTTCCTGGGGCGAGTGGCCATTGCTGAGAAGGCCCGGTTCCTTGTTCTCTCCTTCTGGACCTTCCTCAGTTGTTAGGCCCCTCAGCTGCCCAGCCTGGCTGGAATGAGTGACTCTGGCAGAACTGGGTGGGAGGAGGCGCTCTGCCAGATATTGAGGTCCTAAACTGTTTAGGGCTTTATATATCCTCATTAAGACTTTGAAATCAACACGGAAGCGAATTGGCAGCCAAAGCAGCCAACATGGGGGAGATATGTTGGTACCTTTTCACCCCTCTAAGAAGTCTGGCTGCCGTATTCTGCACCATCTGGAGTTTCCACGTCAGTCTCAAAGGCAGCCCCATGTAGAGAGCATTACAGTAGTCTAATCTTGAGACTACAAGCACATGGACCAAAGTGGTGAGCACCCCCACATCAAGATAGGGACGCAGCTGGGCAATCCGCCAAAGATGGAAATGTGTGGAATGGACCACTGATGCCACCTGGGTTTCCATGGTGAGCGCTGGGTCCAGATGTTTGAGTGCAAACCTCACTCTTGGTGGTAAGAATTACCCTCCCCCAAAAGAAAGGGAGTTTCCCAAACCACTGATTCCTGGGGCACCCACCCAAAGGACGTCCGTCTGGCCTGGGTTCAGCCTCAGTCCATTCTCCTGTATCCATTGCTGAACAGCCTCCAGGCACTGCTCAAGGGACAAAACTGCATCCACTGTTGTTGTGAAAAAAGTAGATGTAGAGCTGCGTATCATCAGCGTACTGATGGCATGAAGCCCCACATCCCCTGATGACCCCTCCCAGAAGCCTCATATAGATATTAAACAGCATTGCAGAGATAATCAAGCCCTGCGGAACCCCACAATTGAATCTCCACAGAGCTGAGAAACTCTCTCCGATCTGCACTCTCTGGGGATGGTCCTCCAAGACGGAACGGAGCCAGGCAAGAGCCAAACCAATGATTTCCAACTCAGAGAGCCTTGTCAGGAGGATACCGTGGTCATCGGTATCAAAGATGGCTGAGATATCAAGGAGGACCAACAGAGACATTTTGCCCCTGTCGGCCTCCCTCAATAGGTAATCAAACATCACATGTTGTTTCCGTGCCATGGCATGGCCTGAAGCCTGACTGGAATGGATTCGGGGCATTGGTTTCATCCAGAAGAGCCTGCAACTGGTCAGCCACCACCCTCTCAACTACCTTGCTAAGGAAAGAAACATTGGCAACGGGCCTATAATTACCAATATCATCCACCGCCAAGCTATGTTTCTTCTTAATGGGCCTAATGAGTGTCTCCTTGAGGGCAAGGGGAACCTTGCCTTGCCCTCCTGGAGAGACCCATTAATTATTGCTGTAGCCCATTCAGATGTTATAGGCTTCGCTTATCCAACAGAGAAGTAAGCTCGATTAGCAGCCTTCACCTTAGATTGGTAAAGGTTAGTTGCAATCCTGACAGCTATCTGGTTATTTTCCATCTGAATCCACCTCCATATGTGTTCTAGCCTTCTCCTATTTCACTTCATTGATCGCAGCTCCTGGTTGAACCAGGGTGAAGGGCGATCTCTGAGCCGGGGAGGGTGTTTAGGTGTGATTGTGTCAACAGCCCAGGTGGCAGCAACAGGCCAGCTATCAACCAGAGCCTCAACCGGAGCGCCAGTCAAATCAGCTGGCATTCCTCTCATGGTTTCCTGGAATCCTATAGGACCCAGTAACCTTCAAGGGTGAACCATTAAAACAGGTCCTTGCTCCCCATGGGGAGGAAATGCCACTCTACGGTTGCATTTAATCAGGCAGTGATCTGACCATGACAAGGGGACAGACACTAGGTCAGTCACCATTGGACCACACTCACTCTGCTCGGTGGAGAACACCAGGTCCAGCGTATGGCCACCCACGTGGGTGGGATTGTTGACATGTTGGGACATCTTGGGGCATGTCCAAGGAGGCCATAGTCTCCAAGAACTCAAGAGTTGGACCAGAAACCTCCGCCTCCACATGTATGTTGAAGCCACCCAAGACCAGAAGCCTCGGGGACCCCAACAGTGCCTAACAGTGCCACGGAGATGAAGTCCGACAGCTCCGGTAAGGAAATGGCTGGGTTGCAGGGAGCACAGAAACCCAGCAAGATCCTAATACCATCCCTGGCTCCAATAGACATGTGGAGGACCTATAGACCCATCATTGCCACCGCAGGGCACCATCCCCTTCCCTGCTCATCCATGTTTCAGTTATGCATGCCAGATCTGCATCCTCCTCCAGGATCAGGTCTTGTATAATCTGGAGTTTATTTGACACAGATCTGGCATTCAACAACACCAGGTTTAGAGTGGTGGGCTGGCTGAGTTGACTACCTCAAATCTGGCAGGAGGTCGCAATGCCAGAACAGTGAACAGATTTCAAGCATCTGTTCACCGTTCTTCTGGAACGATTGGCTACTGCACCTACACCATACCTCCCTCTGCCAGAGATCACCCAGATGTTGGAAAGACCCCCCCTCTGGGGGAGGCAAGCCTTCCACTCCATGCCAAACAAAAAAGAGAAAAGAAACTAAAAATTAACAAAGTAAAAACACAATAAATAATAACAAGGATTACCAAATTAAATCAAATAAACAATCAATCAAACAAACAGACCGTAACATAATAAATGCAATAAAATTATATTAATAACATAAGGAACTAAAAATTAACACTTAGGGGAAGAGACAAAACAGAATTAACCCCCCCCCACACACACACCTAGATCACACATGCCCTGGTCATGTCCACAGACAGTTCCAGACCTCACAGCTGAGCTGATATCTACAGTTGTTACCTCCAGGTCCTGGTCCCCTGCTATTCCTACTGCCAAATAAGTTGAAGCTCCCATTGACCAAGGCCAGCCCGGGTGGCAGCTGGGGGACAGATGGAAATTAAAGTTGAGGTAGAAAGTCTGAGGCGATCAGGGTCAAGTTGATGTAAAAAATGGCGGCTGAGGCGGCAGGCACCTGAGGTGGCACACAAGGGGGAGAGCATGACCAACGCTCATTCCTCCTCCCACTTCTGTTAGTGTTACCACCATCACTTAACCACTCTCCTGCAGGACTCAGCATATTGTTGGCGGCACAGTGCTCTGTTGGAAGCTTGACATTCCACCTGGCGCTCTGCTCCTCAGTAGCACTGAGGGCTCGGAGCCAACTATATCACTGTCTACGAGGTCATGCCACAAAGAGCATGGGCCGGCAATGGTGGAACCAGCAACGGAGCTCAGGCTCAAGCCTTCCCAATGCACAACAAGGTGTCCGAGCAGCAACAAGCTTTGTTCATCGAACCTCAGGGCTGCAGCAAATCGTCCCTGGTCCCAGTGTTGATAAAGAATTCAGAGCCAGCTAGAAGCAAAGCAGAGTAACCACGGCGGGTCCGGCAGTGGCGACATAGAAAATCTGCAGCAACAAAGCCCTGAAGGCCCCAAGCCCCAACCTGGTTTAGGTAAAGGTAAAGGTTCCTCTTGACAATTTTTGTCCAGTCGTGTTTGACTCTAGGGGGCGGTGCTCATCCCCGTTTCCAAGCCATAGAGCCAACGTTTGTCTGAAGACAATCTTCCGTGGTCACATGGCCAGTGCGACTTAGACACGGAACGCTGTTACCTTCCCACTGAGGTGGTCCCTATTTATTTACTTGCATTTGCATGCTTTCGAACCGCTAGGTTGGCGGGAGCTGGGACAAGCGACGGGAGCTCACTCCGTTGCGTGGATTCGATCTTATGACTGCTTGGTCTTCTGACCCTGCAGCACAGGCTTCTGCGGTTTAGCCCGCAGCGCCACCACGTCCCTGCCCAACCTGGTTTAGGTGTTAGTAAACACTGTGTGGAGCAGGAGAGCGAAAACAAGCAGCAAGGCAGGAAAGGCTCCAGAAAACGGGGAAGCTCCGGCAAGAGAAACACTGGGAGGCTCCAGTGGGAAACACTGGCCAGGCAAGTAAGCAAATCCAGTTAGATAGAAAAGTAAAAAAGCTCGTTATATTCCAGCTTGCCTGCCCGTTTTCCTCAAGGGCAGCAGCTGCAATGGCGTTGTTGTTCTTTCTCTCCAGTGTTGTTGTTCTTTCTCTTCGGTGATATCAGGTGTATTAAAGAGGGAGGCAAATAACAAAGAAAAACAAAGAAAGCAAATGATAAGAGACCAAAAAGAAAAGAGAACAGCTGAACCAGCTGGAGGAAAAACACACTCCTGCTATCAGGTCACCATTACATAATTATATATAACTTACGTATAAAATATGTCCTCAAGATGGAACTGCAAAGAGGACAGCTCCCCCATTTCCTTTTGTAATATATAGGAGCTGGCTGGATAGCTCAGTTATTTAGGTATCTGGCTGCAGAGGCAGAGGTTGGGAGTTCAGTTCCCCACTGTGGTAGCCTATGTGGCCTGCATTCATGCCTTCAGACGGGGAAATCTGATTAATCCATGATTCCTTGAATTTGGCATAGCTGAGACTTGAGAGCAGAAAAAGAGCAGCATATTCCCTGGAAGACTGTGTCAAGTATTTCTGGAAATACATATCAGTTTGACTCAGGTCCCGAATATATATGACAGGCAGCCTGTTACTGGAAGAAGGAATTCCTTAAGTGCTGAGAATGTCTGATCATCAGAGCACACCTTCCATGATTCGCAGATTTGTATATTTTGATTTGTGTTTGATCATCAGTAGGTAAGCACTCACTTTCTTTGCAGGCATGGTGGCTAGAAGTCACAGTGACGGGTTTTACCTTCTTTTGAAAGATGTGACTCTGCCAGACCTAAAACACCATCTTTTGTTTTTCTTTTTTCACAAGCCGGTGGTAGTGATAAGCTGTTCTCTGAGAGCAGTCAGGCCTGACCCAAGTCATCCTGAGGCAGAGCAACAGATGATGTCTCCTCAGCACCCAAGTCATGGTACCAGTGCGTAAAGCTAGGCAGTTTATTCTCACTAATGAGGCAGAAAATCCAAGTGTGTTTGCCACTCCTTTGGCAGTAAAAATGTAACCGTAATACCCTTCTCCCTTGAATTGCACAGGCCATGCAGCACAGTTTTAGTTATACATGGATTGCTTTCAATAAATAAATAAGTAGTTAATAAATATGGTGCCCATGGCCACCTAGAACCAGGGACATGAGTCCAACACTGAAGGTGTTGAAGTGGTCTACTTGCCCGAAAGCACAACATCTCTAATTCAGCCTTTAAATCATGGGCTCATAAGGATCTTTGGGGTTCATTACACACACTTCTGTATGGATTTTCAATGCTCCATAAGAGAACCCTGACAGAGTGAACTGTTCTCTAAAGCTGCTTTGCCTTCTTCCCTCTTGTCTACTGTCAGGAAATGTTCCTTTTCTGGACCGCAAAACCTTATTGGACTCTGACACTACTAGTCTAAAATGGTAACATTTCCAAGCTCTGCCTCTGCCTCAGGAAGGACCAGCCTAGCTATCTTTTTACTGACTCCTCTGCAGGCCCTTGAAGAATTTCCTATTATTACATGTGCTTCTTTCAACATCCTTCAACACATTTTTCTGCTTCAGCAAAAATCACCGCACTCAAGCATCCTGCAAAATGTGCCTTGATATTTAATAAATGCTTCCTGCAATTTTCACTTTAGATGTGGAATGGCTTGTTTGAATATATCAAATGCTGAGATGTATAATATTAGCATAGGGTATCTGAATGAGAGCCACTTTCCCCTGCACCTAAAATTGTCCAGAATAATGGTAAAAAGAAAGTTATTTCTGGAGGTTATATTAAGTATAATAGAATGCAATCAGAGTGCAACTAGAATTCGTTTGAAGTTGTTATAAACCACGAGGCAAACCACCTCCTCACCAACAGTTTGTTGCAGTGAAATTGAAAGGGCGGAGGTTCTCAGTTTCTTTCTTTCACTGTCATTATGTACATGGCAAATCTTATCATGCTGTGATGCATATAGCCAAAAACATTCACATCTGAGAGAAAGAGAGAATCTGTATTTCAAGGCTAAATTCCAGGTATACCACCCTTCATGACCTGCATAACATATATACACACTTTTGTGTGTATACATTTTGGCACCTAGTGTTACAGAGATGCTCAGTCTCAAAGAGTGTCTGGTACACATTGGGGTCTATATTTGTTCTGGCACCATTGTAATGCCTTGTCTTATGTGTCTTTTGTTCTGGATAACAATATCTCTATTATATTTATGACTTGAGCTGCTGTATCTGAGCAGTGTATTCTAGGCTGCAGTTTTCTTACTGAGTGCAATACATAACATTTCATTCTCTTTTTAACTAGGGTATCTGAAAAATTGACAATTTTATTCATAATATCCATAGAATCTTTTACTGTATATAGGATTTCACAAAGCGTGCCAAAAATAATATATTTCAAAAGCTGTTTGAGAACAGCATTCCTTCCTACAACTACAGGTTTCCTACCATTAAAAAAATGTATTCTTTGCGACATAAAGATATCCCAGAGATAATACCACAATTGTATATTTTTTTAAAAAAAATCTCTGTTGTATCTCAAGTAGAGAAGCTTTTTCACATTGGTTATAATAATTTCTATCACTGAGTTGTCTATATACATCCTTTTCACAATGACATCTATCCATTAAACCAAATCTCACACCAATGGTCATCTGGTGACCATCACCACAGTGGGGAACATTTCTATTTAAATCATTATAATGCTCTCTAAAGGTGTGTTGTTGTCTCTTTAAAAAAAATCTATGCAACTCTTTGTTCCTTTGTCCTCAGTTTGTGTGTGAAGTGGAAGTGGCCATATTAAGGGCAGGTGATGGCAACAGCAAGGAAAGGAATGTGTTGTCAAGAACAGGAGAGTGGAAGGATTGGCACTGCCCTGGCAAATGCCCAGCCATGTTGACCCCTGGCCCTGACCCTGTGTATGAAGCCCAATGTGGGCTTAAATGTCTAAATCTGAACAAAATGGCAACAACCTGCCCTCTTTTATTAATTCTGGACCAGACATTGACTTGTGCTCTCCTAATTCCCAATCCTCATGTACAATTAGTGACTGAGATAATTTGTGCTCCCAAAGGAAAAACTGGGCTGGGTGACTTGGAAGGAAGGAAGGAAGGAAGGAAGGAAGGAAGGAAGGAAGGAAGGAAGGAAGGAAGGAAGGAAGGAAGGAAGAAGATGGGTATCCACTTGGCCTTTGCATTCTCTTAACAACATTCCTCTTCAATCTGAACACCACTAAGATGCTGACATCCTGTTGCTTAGCAAATTCCACTAGAGTAGGCCCATTGAATCAATGGGGACTTGGTGAGTCAACTCCTCCATAAGTTTCATTGATTCAGTGGGCTTACTCCTTTGCAACTCACTACACTAACAGCAGAATTTCCGCCAAAGCCTACTCACTCGAGAATGAGCATCATTGTGCAATGTTAAGAGTAACTTGGAAATAAACACAGCAGAGATGCAGGCCAGGGTATGTTGCACACATAGAAATCTGTCCTCCATAGTGTTGTAGCTATAGCGGGGAATTGGGACTTTGCTTCAGGGCACCAACATTTAAAGGACACTGAAATCTAGAGGTGAATCTGTTTGCAAATGGTAGCCTCTTACCTTCCTTTGTTTTTGTTACTGTTGTAGTAAGTACTAATTTTCTCTTTCCTTTGGAGGAACACCATATTCTCCTCTGATAGTGCTATAAACTGTCTTCCCCCTGGGATAAACTGATATGTTTATCTCTAGAAGAGTCATCTTTCACTTGATGTTCTTCATCATCTCAGTCTACAAAACTTGTTCCCAGGCTGCAGATTAATCTGAGAAGTCTAGAGAATACCATGTTGAGAAAAGTGGGCTGCAGACATTAGGATTTGTATTTTCAGCTCCATAGGTTTTCATAGAGATATTGAGAATAGGATA
Source organism: Pogona vitticeps (assembly GCF_051106095.1). NCBI lineage: Eukaryota > Metazoa > Chordata > Lepidosauria > Squamata > Agamidae > Pogona > Pogona vitticeps. Next base: position 98,817,394 of record NC_135786.1, read on the forward strand.
GACTGGAGGTCATTTGCTCACAGCATAAGTCAGGGATGACCTTATATGATGACCTTATATAGACCAAAGCATGAAATCAGATTTTGAGACTCTCCCATTGCCTTCATGGGATAGCTGCAATTTTGTTTACAGTTCAGGGGGATTTTATTGTTGTTCAATGAAAGTTTGAGAAAGTATATTTTCCTACTTCTAATTTAGAATACAGGTAAAAACATTTTAATTGTCATTTCCAGCTGCATCTCTGGTTGATGTGAAACCCCACCCCCAAGCATTTCTGTCTTTCAGTTCAGCACTCATCAATACAGAAGGATGCCATTAAAGTTTTGTTTGTGCTTAAGTGACAGAGATGCATGTTCGGCAGGTGATCTTTTGATTTAGCTTTGAGAGCAAGATCAATGCTGATGACAGAGCAGATGGTCATCTTTGTGGTAGGGAAACAAGCGAATTAAAACAACCAGGCAGATTTTGGCAGATGTTTGCATACATCCCTGCATAAATAAGACTAATCCATGTTGGCTAGTTCTGCAGTTGAGATTCTTGGCTGCTGGAAGAAGACAATATAATGTAGAAGAACAAAACATGCAGGATGTAAAGGAAATCATTTAGCATGGAACTTTTGAATCTGTTTTAGGAAGTAGAGAGAACTGAAGATTATACATTTAATCAAAATCATTTGATTAGTGTTAATATTTCTAGCAGCAAGAGCAACTGATCAGCTCTCTTATGACCCCCCCCCCCCATCTTTCTTCTGAATTTGTCATTCTATTTGCTTTTCCTTGCCATAAATACCAGCACCTGTTTGATCTATGCATCTTTCTTCAGTTTTTTTAAAATATGTCATGCTATTTTTCTCATTTTCTTGTCAACCCCCCAGGGGGACTGCTCTCATCCCTAATCATCTCAGATTTCTCTACAGTTTTCATAGTTAATGGATGAAATCTGTTCCAAGGATAATGTCCCTGTGTAAGTTAAAGAAATCATGCATATTTCTATACGCCAGGATTCAGATGTGGCATTACATGGATAGAATTGCTTGCATCAGTGGAAACAGGAGAGGCCAGTTTTCTGTCCCTACTTCATGCCAAGAACTGGTAAAGCCCTGGATAAGAATTTCAAGTGGCACAAAGGACCATGGGAAGGAGTAGAGAATGACAAGGTAACACACTAGCAGAACACAGGATTCTGGCAGCAGATTTACTAATTCTGCATAGAGTTCAGTATGCTTTAACTCAATGAAATCAAGGCATTTTATTCTGTGCTGGTATTATGGTATACCTCAATATCTCACCTTTTCTCTGCCAAGATTCCAAAGGTGGGTTCGTAATTCTACAAGATAGTGAAAACTGTCATGATGCTACTGTGTTCAGAAAAGGTATCGTGCAGCCAGGCTTACTTTCATCTGTAAGGTCAAATGAAGATACAGATGCTTGGAGAATTTCCCTGTCTGTCATGTCACTGTTTACGCTTTAGCAGAAGAACATAGAGAGGAACCTCATTTTGGTCTTTATCCAGAGCAGTGTACAGTATTTCAGAATTGTTTCTAATGGTGAAATCACACCCAAGGCACATGCTGTTTCCTGTACTTGCAACATCATCTCTCCGGGCAATAGAGATCTTTCTGTACTATGTACCTGAGGCATCAGTCATGCAAACAATGCTGTCGCTATCTCCCCAACTGACCAGCTATATATATAACTGATCTGCAAAACACACAGTCTTTTCTTCTTACAGCTGTCCTACTTCCAGATATGGAATCAGCATCTCATCTCAGGAGGCTCTGAGGTTTCTTGGATGCCTGTCGTGATTCTTTAGTAAGAAGGTCAGCTATGCAAGCAACATTCTTAAAACAAAAGCTTGCCTTCTGTTATTAAAATTGTCATGTGGCCTCAGGTGTTTTGAGTGGACTCGGGCTGTATGTAATCTTCTCACTGAAGTGCTGCTGCAAAATGTAGGCTATGGAAGGGTTCACTCATTAAGAGTGATTTTTTGGGTTATTAACACTTCCTACTCCTGTCCCATGGCTTTTCCCACACTTTCTGTGGAAGCCATGGGAGCTGTGAGACAGAAAGAGGAAGTCCTACCACAAATTGCCAACACCAGGTGGCAATACTAGTAGAGTATGACCTTCTGTAATTTAATATTTCCTCCTCTAATCCTACTGCTCCCACACAATGAAAAGCATTACAGAGAAATTGAAAAATCTGCAGGGAATAAGTAGGAAGCTTCTCATTAGCAAAAATCACCCCCTGCTGCTTATGCCACCACTTTTCTGCAGGTGCAGTTACAGAAAAAGGATTTCAGTCTATACATGCAGATCTGTCAACGAGATTTTCTTCTGAGTAGATATGTACAAGATTGTGTTAGTTATTGATAAATAATGATGAGATGCAACATACGTGGCCAATGAAACAGCTGCATGTTTGGATACGCTTCAGCTACTGAACAGACAAGTTAATTTGGCCAGGATTCCCTGAAGATAGAGACTGTTGACCTGAAAGGATGCTACTAATCCATCATTTTACAGATTTATGCCAACAATTTAGCTACTTCTAATTGTATAGAAAACAGTCACTTGAGTATATATATCCCAAAGCTGGTGATTTTGTTTCATTACCATTTTTCCTCTGGGAAGTTGAGATGATAAGCCGCATGTTCTGTTGGCTTGTTACAAACTGGTACAATATACCGGGTTTCGCTATAATATACACTCAATGTATCAAATTAAGCAGTAAGATGGGATTAGATTTTACCACACGGTGGCAGTAATGATTAAAAAATAAAAACTTTACCTGAGCCGGGTCTTGCTTGCTTGCTTTAGAATGACACATGCACCACGAAAAAGTCTACTACCTACCTAATACTTTTATTCCTCTCCCTGTTTTAAAGAATGACAAACCAAGGACTAGGCAGTAATAATTTTGAGAGGTCATCAACTTCTGTATGGACTAGTTTTGTCCCTTTTATGATGAATACAGTGATGAACCAACTTACATTGCTGTCTTGCTTTCCTGAAAATATGCTTGTGAATTCTAAACTTAAACCCATGAGAGAAATGATCAAAATCAATACCAAACAAAAACAAAGAAGCCCCAGGTTTTCAATGTATGCTTTTGTACTGTAGGTCTGCACTGTCTTTGTGCATTTTTCAGTAAATGGCAGCGGAAACGCTACAGCCGTTAAACAGTGTCTTACAACCCCATTTGTTGATTAACTATCATGTTAGTAATTACTGTCACTGTCAGGGAACAGACAAGGAGCAGATGTGTGCTGCTGCAGCTTAATCTTGAACCACTGATGGTGCAGAAGACAACTGCCAATAATAAAAATAGAACTAATAAGAAAAGGACTTGTACAATGCACATACTGTGCCACTCCAAGGAGCTAGATGAAATGACGTCCCATTCTTCTGTGTAAACATCAGCTTTCTGTCATACTCAGCTTTGGCGCACTACTTGTTCGTCTGCATTATTCATGATTATTGTCTGCTAAATTAAAAGCGAAACCTTCCAGAATGGCGCATTGGCACACAAGATGGGAGGCACAGCAGTCTTTCAGATTTGATATTCAAGTGCTAGATGACCTCCTTGTCAGAAGAAAAGAGAGGCTTTGTACATAAATGAGCCTTCAAAAATCTGTGCGTACACACATGGTCTTGCTCGCCTCATTATAAAGGGGCACATGATAAGTTGTCCATGGTACTTACATAAGCCTATTTGAGTCTTTATGTTTTGTAATTAGAAAACAACCAGTTAACATGGAATAAATAGTAGTGCATACATATTAACGTTTCATTCTCCTAGGAGATTAAACTGAGCTATGGAAAGCCTGCCAAAATGGGAATAGTGACAGTATCTCACTTTGCTTCTGGAAGATGCTAAAAGTGAATCTACGTGTGTTCTTTTCTCATTTTACCAGGGAGCTAGAGATAATGAAAAATGTGGGAAGATTGTATCCCAGTACAGCTTTTCCCACTCTTTTGTTGACTATGAGGGCTACTCCATTCCTTCTACGGGATTCTTGCCCACAATAGCAGATACAATAATCATCTGAATTGAATGCACCCATTCCTGTCCATTTTAGTTCACTGACACCCAGGATGTCAATGTTTATTCTTGCCATCTCCTGTTTGACCACATCCAACTTACCAAGGTTCATAGATCTTACATTCCAGGTTCCTATGCAGTATTTTTCTTTGCAGCATTGGACTTTCACTTCACTTCCAGGCATGTCCACAGCTGAGCGTCCATTTGGCTTTGGTCCAACTACTTCATTAGCTCGGGAGCTACTTGTCCTCCACTCTTCCTCAGTAGCATGTTGGACGCCTTCTGACCTGAGGGGCGCATCTTCCAGCATCATACCTTTTAGCCTTTTGTTTCTGATCATGGGGTGTTCTTGGCAAAGGTACTGGAGTGGCTTGCCAGTTCCTGCTCCAGGTGGATTGTGTTTAGTCAGAATTCTCCACTATGACCTGTCCGTCTTGGATGTCCCTGCATGGCATAGCCAATAGCTTCTCTGCATTACTCAAGCCCCTTTGCCACGTCAAGGCAGCAATCCATGAAGGGGTAAAATATATTAGGCCATTTAGGTAATAGATCTTTCTGTATCTCAGAAGCTTCATGTGACTGGAAACTGCTTTTGTACATGGTTCAAATCATTATTTTCCAAAAAACATGCCTTCAGCTAAAAAATCAGAAACATTGTGCTAAATTGTTTGAGGCATAATTGGGTGAAAGGAAGCCATAACTAAATAATAAATAGACTGACCTGTGGAGGGATGTTCTCTGAAGTTCAAATGTAGTAAGTCATTTTCATGTATATATTTTAGGTTGACATGCCATTAAAATAAAAAATTTAATACACGGAAGCAAGGACAGCACATTTCATTTCACATTAAATACATCTTGGTGGCTTGTCACTCCACCATCTCTGTCTCTTGGGGATGAATGGTGTAAAAATACATATAGATAAAAGATGAACTATGATATGATTTTTGACATTTGAACACAGAAATTGTCATGCATGCTCCATGGTGTTTAATTTAGCAATCTGTTCCAGAAAGTGAATTCTGAACAAAGCTCTGCCCTTTTCTGAAGATTTTGTCTCTGAAGTTTAGCATAAAATGTTTCATATTTTAATTCTGAATTCAAATCTTCAGAAAACCCTCTGGTTTATGAATGTGGGATTTTGTGCTTCTGCATCCATGATTCAAAATGCCAGGAAATGGCCTGATATTGTTGAACAATTTTGTGCCTGAGTTGCCAGCAGGAAAACGGATGCCAAACTTTACACAACAAAGGACAACCTGAATGTTGACAACACCAATTACAGCAGTCAGGATGGTCTCCTGTGGTCACTACATGTGACACCAAATAAGGAAAAATCCCCAAAGCTGACTCCTTTTTTCATGAGTTAACGACGTCTCACCAAAAAAATAAGCAACTGTCAGGACAATTTTTCAAAAAGTGTGAGTGGTAATGAGCACAAGAGAGTATCCTGTAGAACATCTTGGCTGTTGTCATTGATATATAAAGACAAGGTGGATGGGAATGGTTGGATTTATGACAGGACATAGGCACTAAAGCTCTGCTAACACTGAGTAAGACTATCCCTAGTTACAAAGCAAAAAAACAGTAATTTCAAGGCTTTTGAGTATTTGTTCTCTATTCTTTTTGTTTAAATAAATATTTTTACAACCAGACACAGAATCCCCTTGCTAGCACAAATGCCTATTTGGCCAGGAAGGAGATAAAAAGTTCTCATGAGATTTAGTGAACTGGGTCCTGATTTACATAGTCAGATGTTTGTATTGTTTCAGATCTGGAGCTTTGAAGACTTGGGTCAGGAGCCTGGTCTCAGAAATCCTGAGAGAAATCCTGAGAGAATGTTTACTCAGAGCACTCAGGGCTGGGACATAGGCAACTGCTCTGTGGAGAAATAGTACTATGCCTTACAAAACTGACTCAATTCCCTGAATATACATGGCAAAATATGCTTTTCTGGAGGACTATCACTCCATTACTTTCTTTAAAGCCTGTTTTTTTTTACTCTTCAAAGAAAACCTGTTTTTTGACTGTTTTTGTGAGCTTTCATTGCCCTCCGTACAACCCCCTTCCTGGCCTATGAAGCTGTGACAATGTATTATTTTGGAATGCTCTTACTGGTAAGCCTGTTCCATGCATGCTCAATTTGTAAGAAACTCACTTTCACTTTTGAAATGCTTTTATAAGGATCAGTATTTCAGCCCCTGTGCCTGGATTCTTTCCTTATTAAACAAAAAAAGTGGGACCAGCCATTCTTTTTCAAGATGAGTATGATTTGTATGAGCTCTTTTAAATCTGGGGACATTTAGGATTGCTTGTTCCTTTACGAGGGCAGGAGAGTGGGTTTAAAACATATTTTCTTTTTTAAAATCATAACTGGAAAACTCTTTGGCCAAACTTTCCCAAATCTGGCACAGTTTCAAAGTTATAAAATTTTGTTTAGGCTGCCCACATTTTTATAATCGCTTTATTTGTTCTGCCGCATAATAACAAAGTTGCACTTCCATGGAGATGTAATAAAGGGGATGTTACAGAAAGGGAATCTTGTTTTCAAAGATGCCATTGCAAGGGGGTGATAGAAGCAACTCTACAGATAAAGTGCAAATAAAGGCCAAAAGATAATGTCATAGATGTCTCTGGAAGAATAATTTTAGAAGTATATATGTCAAAAATAGCATGTCAAATGTGCAATATAATGTTTGGTCTGCTGTGCAGAACAGATATTTCTAACAAAAAGTAATACACAGTTGCATATGCCTAACAATGATCACATTCCCTGAAAAAGGAGCATTTTAGTTATATAAGAATTTCAGAGCAACAAGAAGGACAGAACACTCAGGCTTAAAAATTGGTGCAAATATTACACTCACTAGGTTCTCATTGTTATTTGCTGCCTTCCCAATGCATTCTCAGAGCAAAAGGATCTTACATCTTTATAAGGAACCATCTAGAAAGTCACATAACATTCCTATGTATCTCCACCTTTTGTGTAGTTGTAAAGTCAGCATCAGAATTAAAGTTGTCAGGGAAGGATATTGCTATGTCAGGATTCGGTGATTGCCTGAAGTTGTGCTGTCATTCCAGAAAAGATTGCTTATCAGGAGATATCCTTTAGAGAATTATGTAAAATGAAACTGCCTGGAGTTATACCAGTCAACACCATGAATCAGTCAGGACAGGCAACAAAATTATCTATAATTGGAACAAATGTACACCCACATGGGTTAAATCCTTTAAGGCTTGCTTGTTTAAGTGATAACTGGGAACTTGTCTTGGGGAAATATTTGCTCCACAGATAGAAACCCTAGGAAATATAGTTTCATGAGTAAGACAAAAGATGACCCAATGAGAATGTCTGGTACCTTCACGAAATGGTGAAACAGAGGGAACATTGTTTTTTTGAGATTTTAGGATGCTGCCTAAATTTTTGCAAATATTTTTAGGAAATACTAGTATAAATGTTTGCCGGGCTTTTGAGATGGTTCTCTTGCATGGAAATCTTACATTAACACATGAAGGTCTTGGTATTTAACTGCCTACAACAATAAACTGAAAGAAAAAGATCTGTAGCTGCCAAATCTCAGGATCAAGCAAGATGATATTTAGCATGTAATTAGATGTAGTCTTCCTTCAAAAGTGGTGAAAGAGGTCTGTTTGCCATTGCAGATTGTTTTCCTTCCTTTCTTATTTTGCATTCCAGCATACTTAGTTTTGTGATTGGTCACTGCAAGGCAAACACAAGGTGACTTTGAAAGTCTAGTTGTTGTCGAGGCCAAAATTTGTTAAAGAAATATTAGAGCTGAAGGGAAAATGTTAAAAGCTGGGAATACACATATCCCTTAAATCTAGCTCAGCTCAATCAGGTCATTGCATAAAAGCCATTTTAAAACCAGCATTCTAAGGGAGCTTTTCTAACAATGCTTCAGTCATTTAACTCTTCAAACTTTAGTTAGGATGGAGATAACTAAGGTGGCTTTTTCAGGTTCTGCTGAGAAACTGGATTCCTTTTGACTACAACTTCTCAAATCCCTTAACCAGAATGGTTTCTAGATAGATGAAATATTTTAAGAATGAAAGTCTTAAAACATTACTTTTCTAGGCTCTGGTCTGCAAAGTAAAACTCAAAGGTGAAATCCCTCAGATCAAGAGTGATTGCTTCTCTCCAACGCCATGTATCTTTCCCTCCCAGCTGCATACTACTCACTTACCCCTCTCATTCTCCATTCCTCCCTTGTGTCTGGAATCCTTGATCCTGACTGCCATGTAGGGCTAACTATGCCAATAGCAGCTATTGAAAGAAGAGCTACTAATGGCAACAGCAGACCTTTGGCTACAGGAGGATGGAGGTGAGTGGGTCACATGGTCTGTTCTTTCCAACAGACTAGTCAGGTGTGCTGAAATATGCTGTTTTATTGCCAGTACTCAGTGAACCAATCAGTTGTAATCTGTGCCTGGAACTGGGGACATGGTGCTACCTTGTCTTCCTGTCACCATCTGCAGAAAATGCTATCCTGGCTCCTCAAGCTTTGGATAAAAATATGTGGGTTCCTCTAAATGTCCACCACTGTAGCAAGGGCAGGTGATAGGCAGATGGTAGCAGCAATGAGGAACATAGCAGGTGAGTGAACACTGGTAGGGTGAAAGGCAGGATCTCATAAATGATATGAATGGATGAATGAACAAGCTGAGGAGAGTTGAGCATGGTGGCAAGATCAGACATGGAGTGGATGAGAAAAGAGGGAGACCAGTAGTAGACCCTTCCGGTCTAAAGACAGCAAGCACACTTGTTTTCTCTTTGTGTTATCTTCCCTGAGGCAGCTATCTCACCTTGCCAAATGGTAGGGCTATCCCTCTCAGTTATCTTCCTCATAGCAGAAGTGCATATAGAGCTGAAATGACTAGTATCCCAGCATGTTATATGCATGTCTACATGTGCTGAGAATACATGCCTTTTTGGTGGTGGCCTCTCATCTTTGGAACAAGCTACCCCCAGAAAACTGCCTGACTCCCTCGCTGGGTATTTTTAAGAGCAAGCTCAAGACCTGGTTCTTTAGGCAGGCCTTCACTCCTGTCACTGCTTAGTTTACTTTGCTATCTTGTACCACATTATGTTGCTGTTGTTGTTTTATATTACTATTTTTTTTAATGAATTTGTTGTAACTTGTTAGCCGCCCATAGTACACTAAATGGGTGGGAAGCAAGCAAGCAAGCAAGCAAGCAAGCAAGCAAGCCAAGCTACATTGTGTCTCAAAAGGACTATTCCAGAGCCACAGCAGACATTCAGATATCTAGAGAGGAAGGACTCCAGTCCTCACTTTAACTACTGTAGTTGATGGTTCTGAGGAGAACCTGGCATCAGCAGAAAGATGCTACTGCTAATTTGAAATTGCCCAAATGAGGCTGCTGCTGCTTATCCTTTTCTGAGAGGATTAAGACTTTTTTTGTTGTCCAAATTAAGAAGGATTCCCTCACAAAAATTTCCCTGAACATGGGGGTGAGAAGAAAAACTGACTCTTCCATCTGAATTGTGAGTTGGCCAGATGGTTCTCCTTCCCTGCCTCTCCCTCCTTTTCTCTCTCATGCAGTCTAGTACCTAGTCTGACTGCTTTATGGTCATGCTGTCTTGAGTTAGGGAAGAAAAGGCGCAAGAAGTCCAGACAGCAAAAGGAAGCAGATTTAGTTGGGATTACAATACAGTCATTTTTGGGGGTAAATCTTAGCTAGAGTCTAGGGCAAAGCCTGTCTATTTCATTAAGGTGAAAAGCATTCGAAAGACAAACAGTAGCCTGATTCTTTGCTTTATTAGCCATAAGCCACTTCTGAAAAGGGGCAACCCTAAGTGTGAAAATAATCTTCCCTTTGCCACAAGCACACTCATTTCACAGCTCTGGTTTGTTATCACTTCTCTCATTAGAGCAATAAAAGGTGCTTATTTTGCTTGCCTTTGTCGACTCTTTAATAAAAATAGGAAAACATGGCTGAATTGTATTTTAACTTGAGGGAGACCCTACGACTATTTCAAGTTTCTCTCAAACAGGCAGCAAAAAGAATAAAAATAAAGGCAAGCCTTAGTTTTCCTACATGAAAGTGAAAATAACATCTGCTAATACTGAAGGACAAACATGTCGAGCGGAGATACTTTAACAAGGGTCAAGCAAACCAGACCCCCAAAATAAAAAATTAAATTAAAACAAAAATGGCTGAGATCTTTCAACCCTCTACATGTCTTTTTATGTGGCAGCAAAAGCCTGTTCAGGTTTGCAAACTATTTCCTTCTCTGCTTGCATCCATTTTGCTTTCCCAGAGGTGATTCTTAAAAACAAAAAACAAAAACACAACTGTTTTCTAGTTAGTAGAAAGCTAGCACTGAGCCTTAGTGGCAGAAGAATCCCCCAAAGGCAAGAGTGACACAAATGGACGCCCTATCCTGTAGAACTTATATATGATTCTCTTTCTTTTTCTGCATTTTTAATAACCCAGTATGATGCTCCTTATAGCCCCTCTGTTGGTGTCAGTGACTGCAAACGCGTGAATAAGGTATATTGTACTACACAGGCAACTTTCTGTTTTTGTACCTCGCATTTCATGTATTGCTAAAAATATTGTGAACAGTAGAGCTGTGAATTCCTCTGTAGCAACATGAGATAAAAAATTAATTGACCTATAGCTGCTGGCAGATGATATTCATTTGGTTTCCTCAGGGCATGCATGTACCTCATGTGGGTGCCTTCAAGACCTAATGACTTACAGCCACATCTGTGAAATGACTCCACTGAAATGCCTCCAAAGTGAAGGAGATTCTCTGGCAGTTTGCAGTTGGCTGGGTACCTCAGTGAGTTGGGTCCCTGGCTGTGGTGCTAGAAGTCGAGTGTTCGATCGTTTATTGTGTGTCTTGTGAGAAGAATCAGCCCTGGGCAAGCTGCAGGGCCCCATAGTGCCCCCCAGAAGAATGGAATGGTAAACCAATTCTAAATACACATTACCTAGGAAACCCTGGAAAGAGTCTTCATTAGTCAGAATTGACTTGATGGCACCTAATTATTATTGCCATGCTGCTGTGCTCTATCAGTGATATGTCATTCCAACCTGATGCTAATTGGGGTGTGCACTTCTTATTCCTATTCTGGAAAAAAATGTAAATGAAATCAGTTAATTTCTTTGTCACAATTTTATACCTGAATGCATTGGTAAGAACTCGCAAAGACCCTTTGCGAAACTACTACTCCTGCAGTCCAGTACATACACTGGCACCATTGGTGTCTCATTTAGTTATTCTGAGGAAGTATTTTCTGGAGAATATCCTATAGTCAGATATCACTCATGAGATTATTATTTATTATAATAGACTAGCAATAAACAAGTTCTTGTCTGCATTAAGTCCCCCCCCCTTCTCATTGATGCCAACACTGTCCTCCTGCCTCAACAGTGGTTCAATATTCCACCATGACCACCCTCACATCATAAAATGGAAACATTTGTGCTATCAATGCTCTGATGACTTTTCAACTCAAAGCTGAAGGTGGCTTCTCCCATATTTCATATGCATTGGAATGGGGAGTCTCCAGTCTGTGGGAGGTCCAGGCATGGCCTTCAGTTCTTTATGTGCCCTGTAGCTTTTGTTACTCTTACCTCCTTTCACTGATTGGAGAAGAAATATTATTTGAAAGCTGGAAATAGGGGAACAGAACTCTGTTTTTTAAGCCAAGGAATTGCTGTACTAGTACTCCTAAGTGGACATGCCTAGAACCGGGCTGTGGTTTATATGTTGAGGGAAATGTCCTAACTCCTAACTGGTAAAATTGGTATTAGCTTTGATCATCGTGTTTACACTTTGTTCTGTAATCATTATCGAAATGCAGCCTATGGTGCCTTTAACAAATTGAAATTCAGGCCCTAAGCTAAAAAAAAATTCCTCTCTTCTGATGGAGATATGTTAAACCATGGGAGAAAGATGGAGGCCTGTGACTCCCGGAGGCACTGGAAACACATTGGACTGGAAGATGGGAAGATGCTCCCTTTAGGTGAGCTCTGCCCTTGGTCCATAAACTATCCCTGCTATCCAAGTCATTATTGCTGCATCTTCTGGGAGTCACTCTTTACGCAGGACTGGGGTCACTTCTGGTCACATCAAGCAAGTAATGCAGTGTGGTATAGTGGTTAGACTGCTAGACAATGACTTGGAAGATCTAGGTTTTAATTCCCACTGAGCCATGAAACTCACTGTGCAGCTTCTGGCCAGTCTCTATTTTTCAGCCTGATTTAACTCACATGGTAGTTGTAAGGATACGGTCAGGAGGAGGACAGCCATGTGCACCGCTTTAAGCTTGTTGGAGGAAAAGTTAGTGAAACTTTCTGAATCTGTACTAAAAGAAGACATATTCAAAAGCATAATTGTTTAAAACCAAGTAATTCCATACTACACTAGACACAGAACTCTCTGGTACGTTATTACTGTATTTACAAGTATTCAGCAAAAATATTTAGATCAGGAGAGAGGATACTTACCAGTAGCAGGAACAGGCACTTAAAAAGAAAGTGACTGCTTAGGATTTTATAGAACCTGAGAAACCTGCCTTGACAGTTTTACCACCTGGATTTAATAAAACCAAAATTTCAGCAGTTCAGGTTTACCCAAAAGAGAAAGAGCTCTCTCAGTTTCCTCGGCACATTTAATGCACCAAATGGCATGACATTAGAAGCTCTGTGCAACTTCTTTTTACAAAAGAAAATCAGCCATCCACAGAGGAAGTGATGTAATTCTGGAATTACCCAGGCATGAAATGTTTTTAACATGAAGTGAATTACTTTAATGAGGTACGACATGCTTAGAGTCATCCTGTCTTGCTCCAAACTCAGAAAGTTACAGTTCCATTTCCAAGACTGCCCCCATGAGTTTGTGGACATTATAGCTTCAGGATTTAGAAAGCAACTCCTGTTTTTCAACAGTAACTAAAACAATTATTTTACTTCCTTTTAAAATAAGCAAATGCTACAGACGGTTGAAGCAGTACAAGATAAATTATCCCATTCCCTACCTTGTCATCACTTCAACACTCACAACTGGGGGTCCTAATTAAGATAGGGTTGGATGTGAATTTAATTTCCACTGTGTTTTTATAGGAGGTTACCAAAATTTACAAATTAATTCAAAAACAGGATGGAAAGAACTGGTGTCTTGAAAAATGAAAATATGTGTAGTGAAATAAATAAAGACCCAAATTCTCTTGCATAGCTACACATTGTAACTTTTGGAGATGTTGTTTAGTTGTTAAGTCATGTCTGACTCTTCATGACCCCATGGACCAGAGCACACCAGGCCCTCCTATCTTCCACTGCCTCCTGGAGTTTGGTCAAATTCATGCTGGTAGCTTCGGTGACATTGTGCAACCATCTCGTCCTCTGTCGTCTCCTTCTCCTCTTGCCGTCACACTTTCCCAACGTCAGGGTCTTTTCCAGGGAGTCTTCTCTTCTCATGAGATGGCCAAAGTATTGGAGCCTCAGCTTCAGGATCTGTCCTTCCAGTACTTTTGGAGATAGATTTCCCCAAATTAAGAAATCGCCATAGAAATTACCAGTTGCATGCTACAGTCTACACTGATTTCTTAACTTGGGGAATTGTGGCTTTAAATGTTACATCCTTTGTGCTATGCAAGCATAACCAGGTAAAAGAATTTCAGCCAAAATGTATTATGCTAACAGAGGGTTTAACTCACAAAGTCTGTGCCCTATGTATTCACTGATGTTCGTGATGCTAAGATGGGCACAAATCAGAAAAATTGAGATTCATTTTGATTAGTGATTCATCAAGATTGATGAATCATGGATTACAAATTTACAATTGGGGGGTCATCCAGGTTATACACTGAGAAAGTGAGTCCCCCCCCGAAAAATGCTCTTTAGCAGCTGGCTTGAGAAAAAACAGTCTTCACTAAACTGGGAGATATTGTGGGGGAGAGTCATGGGAAAGCTTCTCTGTGATTTTGGTGTCTAGGTGCCGGGGGGGACTTTCCTGGGGGGCTCTTTGTGGGTGGATACCTCAGACATCTAAAATCCAATCTTTACTAAACATGGGGAGATTGTACAAGAGAATCATAGGAAGCCTCCCTGCAATTTTTGTGTCTCTAGGTACCCAGGAGCCCATTTTATAGCTCAACAAATTTAAAAAAATTAACTAAAATTCATTGATTTGTATTCATCAGGGAGCATTGTCCCCCCCAGCCCAGAATAAAGAGATAGACACAAGTCGTTGGGTTAAAACATGGGCCACGACTTTATTAACTATTTAAACTAAAAAAAAAATCTACAAGGGGGGCTACCCTAGTATGATATTTTCTCCAAATCTGGTGTAGCCTTTACATCCAGGTCATTCATGAGCAAGGCGAGTTCCTGTTTCTGAATTGTGCTGTCATCTGTACAACACATATTCAGGTGCCTGGTGATAGGGTCACCCCCAACACCCCAGCCCCCCAAGCCTCATGACCCTAGGTGAACTGTTGCCTGGGAGGTCCCCCCATTGGGAAACCACCTCTTGTCAGCAGCCCTATTTGCACCACCTGACAGGGAAATGGAATATTTTTGCATCTTGTGACTTCTATGAATTCACCCCGACTCTTCCCCTCACACTACCTGCCACGGCGTGGGGCTATTTATATGCCCCAAGCCCGCCAACACAGCCGAAAATTTTGGCCCAAAGGCCCTCTTGTAGATCCCTCATTAAAAAGGCCCGAAACTGTATCAGAAAAGCCAACCCTCTCATTTCTGTAAAATTCTGGCTGGCCAGTTAATAATCAATGACCAATCCAGCCTTTAATGCCTAGCTATTTTGCAATTCACTCCACCTGACCTCTCATAACTGATCCAACTTAGATTGATGGAGATGAAACAAGACTCTGTCTACGGAGACCAGTATGATGTCCCATTTATTGCTGATTTTTGAATTATCAATATGGATGACCTTATCAGCTTGCTAATTCTAAATGTCCCAAAATTGCACAATGCGTCTCTGCTTTAAAAAAATTTGACCCCATATTGTCCTGTAAAAATCTCCTCTCAAATCTAACCTTACTGAACATGTTTTGGGGGACATAGGGGTGGTGTTATAGGCCATGGTCTACCCAAGCCTTTGTAATAGCAAATGCAAAATATCCCACACATGCAGTTTCATAGCTGCACTGGGAACTAGGAATGGCTGCTAAACTGCTTGCCCTCTTCCAATGCTCCATGTCTCCTATTGCAATATTTCAGGTTGAGTCTGAGCTTCCTGAGCCAACACCCTGAAACGGCAGAGCTGTTGTCGGGACAGGGCGTCACACAGCTTACCATTTATGCCAACTGTATGGCCAGCCACTCCAGGTTACCCTACAAATGGCGCAATGGGAAGGCTCACCAATTGCTTAATCCTTTGATATTTTGTGTGGGTGTTTTTTCAGATGGACCACAACTGTGAAATCACATTAATTATGATGGCAGAATTAGCCGAATGTCAGCACCAAGCCATAAGGCACCCAAATTGGAACAATCTCCACTAAAGTAAAATTACTGGTGACTTCAAAGTCACTCCACTCCATCAGCCTTAGGGCTGGCCTCCATCTTTCAATGGTGCTCCTTCCACACCGCCTTGTGATCACCAAATATGACACCAGTACTGGCCCAATATCAACACGTAGCCATAGGGGACCCAAGATTGGAACAATCTCTAATAATGTAAGATCACTAGTGACTTTGGAGTCACTCCACTACTTCGGCCTAAGGGCTGGCCTCCATCGTTTGATGGTGACACCCCCACACTGCTGTGATCACCAAATAGGATGCCAGTATCAGCCCAATGTCATCTCGTAGGCCATAGGGATCCCAATAATGGTAAAAATCCCAAGAAAGGAATCCACAGCAACTTCAAGTCCCACCGTTCCATCAGCCAAGCCAGCAATCAGTGACTTGAAAAAAGGGTATTTACACGGTGGCCATTTCGCTGTTGCTGTGCCAAAGCTGAACGGCCAAAATTGGCCAGTATGACAGCTAAAAGCCACAGGGCTCCCAATACTCTAAATAAAATTCCATGAATGTAAGGACCTAGGTAACTTCAGAGTCACTTGGCTCCAATAGTCATGGGCCCAGCCTTCATCACTTGATGTGTGATGCTTCCACACCACTGTGTGCGCACCAGATATGATGGCAGTATTGGCCTAATGTCAGCTGGTAGCTGTAGGGCTCCAATATTAGACAAAAATCCAAGAATGGAGATTGCAGGGGACTTAGAAGACATGCCACTCCATCAGCCCTAAGCCGGCATTCCGTCAGCCCTAAAATCCTCTGGGGGCTGCCATGGGACAGTTATGCAGCCTGCCCCAGAACAAAACAGATGGACTCAACCCACAGGAGGCCCTGTGGGGATCGAAACTCCCAACCTCTGGCTCCCAGCCAAACATTCAAGCCACTGAGCTAGTCAGCCAGCTGGCCCTAGGCTTTCCTTTTTGTTATTACTGTTACTGTTACTGTTACTGTTACTGTTACTGTTACTGTTACTGTTACTGTTACTAAAATTGAAAAGTAAAGTAGAGCCCTGCACAGGGTGTGACAACCAATCCAATTCTTACAATTAATCCTCCTCTCTCTCTCTTTCTCTCTCTTTTTTTTAAAAAAAATAATATATATTTTATTAAATATCAATAAAACCCAGGCAGAGCCCAGCTGGGTTCTTGGAATTAATAATATCTCATTCCTACCAATCATCTTTCTCTCTTTTAAAATATAATATCCCCTACTCTATTTAAAATAAATGTAATCCGCAATCATAATGAATAAATCCCTTGGCTTCCCTTCTGGCTTCCTTACTGGATGTAACTAATTATCAAATATTTCCTCGTCTCTCTTTTTAAATTTTTTTTACACAATTAGCTAGAGGGCAACAGCAACTCCCTGCAGGCACTAGATTAAATGAGAAAAACCAGGGGCCGCGCCAATGCACGACCCCAAAATCTGAGGCTCCTCGCAAAGCCACATGCGGGGAAAGCGAAACTGCTTCCTCTGGAGCAGCGTGGCTTCCCTGTTGCTCGGCTGATGGAAAAGAGGCCGGGCGAAGAGGGACTCCTATTTTTAAAAGTTCAGTCCCTCTGCCCTCTTTGGGGGTGGCAACGTCCACCCTGATCCGTTCTCCGGACGGGAGGACAAAGTGCTCCCGTCATGGCAGTTTCCTGCCTGGTGGAGCCACCATTGATCCATAGAAATATGAATTAACAAATTTGGTGATTCATTTTTTAATTCGTGCCCATCTCTAGTTACGATTGTTACCTATTGTTCCTCATTTTTAACAGTTGCGAGGTAAGCAGGCACCACCATTGAAGGAAATCCTGTTCCTATTGAATTTGCACTAAGTGCACCAAGAGCTGTTTGACAGTGCAGACATTACCTTAGAATGTGGCACGTGCTCTCCTTTGCTGGAAGTATTAAAAGTGAGGTTGGATGGCCATATGTTGGGGATGCTTAACTTGATGTTCCTTGGAACTCCTTTCAGATTAATAGTTCCACAAGTATAGATGGGTGAGAATTTTAGTTGGTTCACTTCCTGATAAGAACTTTTTTTAAAAAAATCACATGAACTTACTATATTTGTGTATTTGTTTATTTATTTAAAAGCTGAACATGGGAAAGTCATCCATTTATAGGCTGAAATGTTTTTGCAGGGGAGGTTGCTGATAGGATGTGAAAAAGGAGGGTCATATCAATTCTAAGCCTGAAAACAAACAAACAAACAAACAAAAAAACTGAATCTTTAAAGTTTTGAGGAATAATAGAATTATAATATTAGCCTTCCAAGAAGACAACATGTTAATATCAAGGGAATTTTTTTAAAAAAAAGAATACTCCCAAACGAATAGAGTTCAAAATTCAATTGGCTCTGGTATGCAAAGTTTTCAATGTATTAAGTTAAATATTAAGGTTTTAGACTTAAAAGAAACTGTAGGGGAAATTGTGATAACGTCATCTGCCATTTGTTCACTCCTTCAGATTAGCCTTGTTGGGAGGGAGCAGCGTTAAATTGGCATTCTGATCTTGGACTTTCTAGATCTCTTGGACTGCACACATGGAACTCTTGTATTTTTTTTCCTGACAGCTCCTATCCTAGTCATGGGATCTTGCAAAAAGGCTTCCCTCTGCTACTCTTGCACCACTGAGCAGATCTTCTCCTCCTCCTCCTCCTGCTTGTACCTCAAGCTTTCTTCACACCTTCATGACTGGCTGCAGCTGCAGCAAAACAGATCAATCAAAGCATTAAAGTTATTACAACTGTGGGTAAATGTTAACGTTGACAGGCCCTCATTAATTTAATTTGCCATGTTAATGGCATTTAAATGTCCTTAGGTTAAAAATGAGTAGACTAACCTAATAAATAGTTTATTCCAAGTTCTGAGCATTCAATATTTCTATTGTTGAGACGAGTGCATTTCCGTTATGACTACTGTTTAGCAGAGGCAGAAGCTGTTCCTTGCCTGCTAAATGTGTTTCAGAAGAGCACTAAGAGGGGCTTTTCCTCAGATGATCTGAAACATTGCATATTTGCAGGTGGTGATTGATGATTAATCAATGGAGAGGGCTCTTCTCAGTGATTCCCAAGGAATGCTTAGGAAACGCAGGCGACTTCTGAAACAATTAACAGAATATTCAACAATTATTGCCTCTGCTTCTCAGTGGACATTAATATTTTTTTCTGGTCACATGGGAAACAATGCATCTGCAAGTCAACATTTCTGGTTGTCCATATCATGACTTTAGTACTTCAGAGATTTCCATAACTTTATATCTGAGCAGATATTTGATCTGTGAATACACAGAGATATATGTGTACGGCATTGGGGGGCATAATGGCACTGGTGGGCAGAGATCAATCTGCTGGTAATCCCAAACTTAACACAGATATTTCCATCTGTAAGGGGGTCTGTGTACTCACAGTCCAGCGCAGAAAGTGTCTACAAATATAAGCCTGCAATTTCTGACGGATGTACATTATATGATCAGATCTTGTGCGCTTTAATGGTTCAAATGCATGGAGGTCAGAGTTAAAGCCAGCACTTATGATTCTGATCCCTCCTTCAAAGCAATACGTATCTCTGAGATGGCCATTCATTACTATAGGATTCTTCTACTTAAATTAACAGAGTTCCTTGTTCACTTCATCTCTGAAATAGAACTGTGTGGATGGGACCCATGATTAGAAAACTGTTTTTGTTTTGTCTGGAGAACATTTTCATTTGGGGAGGGGGGGGGGGGCTGCAAGATTTAATCAGTAGGCCAATCAACTAAAGCTGATTAAATTTGCACATCAGCGACTGAGTTATTTACTGCTTCCAATACCATCTCTTGTTGTTTTCTGCTAAGCAATTCCTCTTCCCGATCATCTTCCACAGTGGCACTCTGGAGTTACAACTGGTAAACTGTTTCACTGGCCACCACTCCTGCCAACAAAATCCCAATTTAGCTTCCTTGACTAAATAAACAAAATATATTTCTCCATTAAATTTTTGGGATACTCTTTGACCTTTCAATTCAACATCTCAATGAATAAAAATGGAAGGCAGGCTGGCTAATTTCCTTGCTTCCTTCCTCCCTGTCACTCCAGGCTTCCCTTTATTGGATAATATCTAGAGAGAAAAAGTAGCTTAGCTATATTTAGTAAGTAGGTCATGGAGAATATTTCATTTGTTGAGCTGAAGAGTTCTACCCTTGTACCTGTCTGCATTCTCATGTGTGGCATGTAAACTTAAAAAAAAAAAACCCAAACCTGCTTGCATCATCGAAACAAAGGTCTGAGAGGACAACTCATAGAAATTTCATGAAGTAACAAAGCACAGATGGTAAAAGGCATATGCTCAGTCTTTGGATGTAAGTTGGGCTCCTTTGTTGTGCAGACTTTTTCTTCACAGCATTTAAAAAGGACTTCTTGTGGACCCATATAAAGATGATTAAGGAGAAGGCAAACAAATTAATTGCAATACCTTTGGGAGATTCTCCAGTAAGCTATTGGAATAACAGTAGTCCTAGCAAATTAAAGGCAAAGCTAGAAGTTATCCATATGAGATCCTTGCTGGAGAAAATTCATTCCCACAATCAGCTCCCCCTCCACTCCCTCATAACATGGAATAATAGAAATAGTCAGAATGATTTCTATTTTTATCTTTTCTTTTTTGCTCTGTCAGTGGCAGCAGTGGGGTGGGAGAGGCAGACAGTGAAGTGAATGATGTCATGACAAAGGATGTGTATTTTTCTTTGTCTCAGTCTCGCATGCCAGAAACATCACCATGTTCTTCACTCTGCCCATTAGTCCTTTGCAAATATTCTCTCATTTATAGGCATGATTTTTGTGCAAGTTGCCCAGCTGCAGAAAATTATGATAGCTGTTGTCTTGTTGCAGTGATTTTTTTTTTTTTAATTAGAAACTCAAGGTGAGTTTTCTTGGTACATCATCAGTCTCACCAATAATCCATTCCTTCTGCATTTGCTGTGTGCTTGCATTTCACTCGATGAAAATACAAGACACTAACTTTGCTGAGAGACATTTTGTACAAGTTGTGGAACCTTCTGCCTCTGGAGTTGAGAACTCCTGCAGGGTCACTGAGCCAGGCTGTCTACAATGTATGAAGACAGCCTGTCTCATCAAGAATGAGAAATTCAATGTGTATTCACATCTCAAGGCATGGCATCATGTCACATCCACTGCAGGAAAAAAAAGAGGAAACTTGTAATGTGGGTGCTATTTTTGGTTATCTGACGTACTCTCATCCATACATAAACATTTATGCACACATATCCTGTCTGACAGACACGTAGTGCTTCGTGGATGGAACTGGGGGCTCTGCCATGAAATGTACAATGGTCCTGAAACCAGGCTCTCCAAGACTTAATCCCTATTCAGGCACTCCTGATAACCATCTGAAGCTCAAATAGTGGTGGGGAGGGGACTCACGGAAGCCTCTCCCTCCTTCATCTTTCCCCACCTGGCAGTTCCACAAGCCTTCAGATGTTCAGTATGAAGGTCTAGAAGAGTTGCTGTAAGAGCATCCAACTCCTAAGGAATCTCTGGTGATCACGGAAGATGCCGATCACAGAAGAACCGTAAACACATTCTGCTGAAAATGCCCACTGATCCTATGCAGGCCGTCATCATTTTCTATGCATGCATCACTGTTTTCTTTTATGACCCCTTGAAGGGTAGTGTAAAATCTTTTAAGCAAATACATGACCCTGCTGAGGTTGCAGGACATGGAGTGTTGCACAACCCCAAAAATAACCTGTTGTAATGGAATTGTAACTAGTCAACAGACCTCAAGTGGCAAGCATACTCTGGCTGAGGCAAACCACTTTGTTTTCAGTCTTGTATCATTTTCTCTAAGACTATGTTCAAGGATTCTTAAAATGTTCCATCTGACGACCCTGCACTAAAACCACACAGGTTGTTACCTAGCTAAAAGACAACAATGCACCCCACAGATCAAATTTTGCTGAGTGCCTTATGAACATAATCTCAATGACATTTCTGACCTACTGCTGCCACACAGGGAGAGGGGGTGGGAAACTGCAGTGTTATCATTACCTGATTTGATTGCAGTAGGTCAGTTCCTGTGCTTGGATAATATTGCGAGTAAACTCAGGGGATGTCTGTGTGAAAAAGCTGACTGGTGTTTTCCATACCGAGATGCTTTATTTGTACCTGGCTTCCCTGAGCTATATGTTAAGGTAAGGTAATTTCCAAGCAGGGTCTTGAGCATTTAATGGAATGGTTTAGAAAGTTATGCCAAAGCTTCACATAATGCAACAGTAGTTAAGGACTGTATACTTAGAAGGCAGAGTGTGCTTAGAGTTACTGATTTCCCTCATTGCTGCATATTATGGTGAACTTTTAGCCATGTGACAACTTTGTCATTTCCATGTGATGAAGATAATTGTGCTGTACCCCCTAAAAGCTGAAAATGTGGGACACCTGCTAAGAAGTAACTCATTTCCTCAATAGTAATGCAATGTGATCTGCTCTAGATTTGAGTATGGCCACCCAACACCTTGAGCTTGTTTTAAATTGGGAGGGCAACTTGAGTGGCATTGAAGGCAGGGTTTTTCTTTCAATTTTCTATCAGCTCAGGAGATGCAGTCCCAAGGGAATTGGCTAAGGATGGAATAGACATCAGCAAAGTAGCTCATTACCTTTTAAGATATGGGTACCTAATGCAGTGTAGTGGATAGAGTGATGGACTAGGAATCTGGAGGCCAGGGTGTGAATCCCCGCCTAGCCATGGAAACTCGCTGGGTGTGTGGAAATGGTAAATATCACTTACGTTGAAAATCCTATTTAGGGCTGCTGTAAGTTCCAACTAGATGGTACATGACTAAACTACTAACTATCTTCAGATTTACATATATAAAGTAAACAACAGATGTATTCATTTTAAAATGAAGCATTTCACATTCTTAAACGAAATAAAAATTTTAGAACTCCTGAATGCTAATAGGAGTATTTTTCTAAACAGAAAAACCTGCTTCACACCTTTGGAGCCAATATAGGCTGAAGTCCTGTTGCTTAGTCTAATAAGTCAAACTAGAGTAGGCTGCTCTAGTTGTGAGTTACTTTAGTTTGATAAACTGCGACTAGAATATGCCCATTTGAACCAATGAAATTTATGGAAGGATTAACTCACCAAATCCTCACTGATTCAGCAGCCTAGTCTAGAGCAGTGGTTCTTAACCTTTTTGAAAGAAACGCCCCCTTGAGCCATTGAGGAAGTTATCATCGCCCCCCTCCCTGCGGTGATATCTTATTTATTTATTTATTTATTTATTTATTTATTTATTTATTTATTTATTTATTTATTTATTTATTTAAGACACTTAAATCCAATGACTCCTGAAAACAAAATTCAATTCCAAGAAAATGAAATGCCCCCCAAAAAGTAACATTTAATCATTTAGTTGCAAGCGAATTTTATGACTCAAAAAGAAATATAAAAAGGGCATGAAAGCAAACCACAATGCAGGAACTAAAAATTTCAAGACGAAAACTCTGAAACTAAATTAAGATTGGAGGAAAATATATATTCATGCACATTGTAAAAAGGCTGCAGCCAACTTCACAGGTGTGGCTTGCTCCAGCGCCCCCCTACCGCCCCCCTTCTGCTCCAGCGCCCCCACGCTGCCCCTTTTCGTTCTACCACCCCCCTGAAAAATGAAATCACCCCCTGGGGGGCATTATCGCCCACGTTAAGAACCACTGGTCTAGAGCTATTTACTATGCTAAACAGCAGGATTTTGGCCAGTGTATTACTCAATCGTTTCCTTCCTTCCTTTGTTCATAAAGTTCTTTTCTTTTTATATTGGATTCAGATTGGCCCATGGGGGGGGGGGAACACCTTCCAGCATGCCAAAAATGAAGTATTTTATATTATTGATTCCAATGCTCCATTGGAAGGGAGTGAGTTCTCTCTATATGGAATGGGAACGATTTTCAGTTAACGTGCTGATATAAGTTTACCTGGAATGCATTTTCCCAATATCTCTGAATAAATGATGTGCAAAACTATAAACAGACCAGGGAATGTATGCACAGGAATGTGGAGATGGGCAGGATGTACCAATTATCATAGTAAGTACAGTCTATGCAAGAATACAGATGTATTGTGATATGAAAATGCATTCCAATTTCTCTGCTAATCTTTTGTGATACAAATTTGAGAAGTAGGATTGAATTTACCACAGATTAGTTCAATCCTTAAACACATCTTACTCAAAACACTCTGAAGTAACTGTTTCACCTGCCTTTTTCCCCCTCCCCTCCCTATCAAGTACCAATACCAAACTGCCACCCTTCTTTCCTTACATAAAATTTATCCTCACACACAAAACATTACAAAACATGGCCTGGGAAATCAATATAAACATGTGTCAGGAAAGGGTATCAGGTGGCATCTTGCATAGTTGTGTTTGATGTAAGAGGTCTATTGTTCAGCAAACAAGGATGTCCTGGGAAAACAGATAACTATCAGAGCTTTTCTCCTTTTCAGAATTACCACTTGCAATGAAGTCTCATGGAGAAAACAAACAAACCCCAGTAATGTAGAGAAATTGGATGTGATGGATGTGCAGAGTACTGCGCCTACACTCCCACTGCTGCTGTACAGCATGGTGTTTCTGAACTGCTTTGGCAGTGTGTTATTCCATTCATGTTTTTGGAGCACAGGGTTTGCATTAATACACATGTTGGTTTCGTTCTTTCAATGGGAGAACCTTTTCTGAGGGCTCTTTTCTTGCCCTACTACAGGAAGAGTGTTTTAGACCCTCCTGACAGAAATGAATAGATAACAAGCTGGAAGCCTTGGCTTTATCACAAGAATTAATTTGGAACATGGGTGAAAGAGAATCACGATTATACGTAGGAAGCAGATTCACCAAAAAGATCGGGCTACCACTAAAATGAGAACTTGATGAGTATGTCCTCCCTCCTTCTTTGATATATATTTTCCCAAGACAGTGTCATCATATTTCGTCCATCTTACTATCCCATGTTATTTTTGAGACTTTTAATATGTGAAATTGAATATTCTCCTTTTGAGGGAGAGGCAAGGCTAGCTCAGTGGTTTAGACAGAGGTTGGGAATTCAATGCTCCACTGCACTTCCTTGATGGGCTGGACGTGATGATCCATAGGATCCCTGCAGTTCTAAGATGATGAGGATGATGCCCTCACTCCAAAGGAGTTTGCTTATGTGACAGCACTATACTGGATAGGTTTTCACATGTCTTGTGTTCTTTTTATGCAGCTGCAAAGGAGCTTTTTAGTAAATCTTTATTTGATATATTGGAAATACCATTCTACGATGACCTTGTCCCTATACTATTGGAAGATAAAAATTCTTATTTCTCTGAAGCAGTTACTAATTGATGAATGGGGCTGGAGATAGGGTTACCCTCTATTGCAATAGTTCAGCTGGCTGCTGATCCATTTCTGGGCAAATTCAAGGTGTTGGTTCTAACTTACAAAGCCCTAAATGACTTTGGCACGAGCTATCTTAAGACTGCATCTCTCTTTATGAGGCTGCTCAAGTCTTACAATCATAAGGAGAGGTCTTCCTCTTGGTCTGACCAACTTCACAGGTATGTTTGATGGGGATATAGGAGAGGGCCTTCTCTGTTGTTGCTGCCAGACTTTGAAACTCCCTCCCACAGGAAGTGAGGCTGGCCCCATCTTTACTGTCCTTCCACAAGCAGGCAAAGCCATTTCCTTTCAGGCAAGCTTTCCCTACTGGCTGGCTGAGTGGCATTTTAAATGAATGGTTGTACCTCACTGCTCTGAAGGTGTTTTGGTGTTGCTTATGATTTTTTTTTGTATGGCATTTGTTTGATCATATTTAGTATTTGTATACTTACTGTTCTTAAGCTTTGATATTGTCTTTTAATGATGTAAGCTGCCTTTAAAGAGAGAGATGGAGTAATAAACAAATAAACAAATAGTTGCTGCTATTTGGTTCTCCAAGATAATTGAACCTCCTTATATTGTTTAAATATTTTAGGTATTTTTTTGTGGCTCAACAATTTTTCATGGCCTTATAGAGGAGAAAAGGAGAGCAATGAAAGCCATTGTTTAATAGTGGAAATGAGCATGGCAAATAAGTCCAGATTGGTTGAATTTACCCATATTGCCAAGTCAAATTATGAGCATGACATTCCAAGTTCCCGGTTAACATATTAAATTCAGATTGGCTGTATCAGTAGTGGGTTACCAAGTCAAAGACGTTAAAGTAATATTTTTGGGTAAATGGGATAATCATTTTTTTTTAAAAAAAAGCCTCTCTCTGACCAAAATCCTGGTGCTTCATGTAGTAAATCACACTAGAGTAGGCCCATTAAATCAATGGAATTTTGTTGAAACAATTCCTCAAACAAGGGATTGAGGAAACAATTCCTCAAATGAGGAATTGTTTCCTTGGTCCCTTGTTGTGGGTTTGATTATACATTTTGCCTTTACTTGCTCAGTTGGTTGTGTTTTCTTTTTCCCTATTTTGCAGGGGGAGCGAGGCATGTTTGTGTCTTTTATTTTATGATGGTTTTGCTGTGTGCCAGATAGGTTGGCTGCTTCTCTCTGTCTCAGAACCCCAGCTTTTGGTTGCTTTACTAATTTTTGACTTCATTGGTATGAATAGGGGGTGGTTTTTTTTTTTTTTTGGTGGTGATTGTTATTGCCATTTTACATAGGTCTGATGATGAGTTTCTTTCCCATGCACTGTTGCCTGATTTTAAAGTTGATTTATTCTTTATTGTCTTGAATTTCTGTTTTTAAGTGTCATTTTAAATAGTTCTATAGAGCTTTTTGAGTTCTAGAAACTTTCTTTCATGAGTGGGAAACCAAAATAAAAGGACAAAAAGACACTTTTTGTTTCATGAAAAATGAAAGGACTGGTTCATGAAATACAGGAAAATGAAAAAAGCATCTCTGGAAGAATACAAAATGAAAGTAACAGTAGTGTTTCAATATTCATATGCCTACGCTTGCATAAATCCTCAGATATGTAGGATATGAGAGAGTCTGAAAGAGAGAGAAATGGAACAGCAAATAAATCTACTGCCATATTTAACCTCACATTGCTACACATGGGGTACTGTAACATGAGACTGTTTCTACAGGGGAGAGAGCATGGGGCAAAGTGGCTGATGGGTATAATCCTTCAGCACTGAGCAGTCTCTGCTGATTTATGAAGACATCTACAGGCACTGCACAACAGCATCAAGGATATACTATCTACTGTAAAGGGCAGATATCAACTCCAAGAGAAAAGTTAGCATCTAGAAAATAACATAGAGTGAGGGGAAGATATTATCCCCACAATACCTCAGCACCTCTGAATTGCCTTTCTCCCAGAACAACATTTACCTTTCAGAATACTACGGGGAAGGTTCTGTTGTCTTGTTGCTCCTTCTACCAGTTTGTCATCTCTTCGGTGGTGCTGCCTCCTGTGAGGAATCTCTGCCCACCATCTTTTCTTTTCAACGTTCTTCCTTGCCAGCATTTTAGCAGCTGCTAAAGATTCTGTAACACCCCGGCACCTGAGCCAACAATTTGGGAGGCCAGTTTTTCCCTTCCCCATAATCATTAAGCTGTCGCAAGCAGCCTGGGTTTGTTAGTCACATAATTGCTTGCTTCCTACGTACAATTCCTTATTTTTGTTCAAAAAGACTATTCGACTCAAAGGAGACACGATTTCCAAAAGCATTCATGAAACAGTTGATGTTTCTCTGTATGACGCCTATGCATCAAAATGTCTTCTTCCAAAGTTCTTCGGATTTTGCTCTCTCTCTCCCCTTGTGTCTGTTTCACTCTTTTGTATGTGCAACAGGATAACAGTGCTAAACACTAACCTGATTTTAATGTTCATTGGCAGGAAAGAACATTCACAGATGTCTTCCCTTCACTGTCATCTGTACTATTCTCCCTTTGTGCCAGACACATGAGAAGTCATGGGTGATTCACTTTTAGTGCTTTTTCAGGATTCCGAATGTGGCTGTTTACTCAGATGCCAAATGAGTACTTAGAAAAAGAGACAGAGAAAAAGAGAGTTCAGTCTTATATAGTTCTTCTTGTAGAGTTATTATAAATATTGTCACACTGTAGGTGAAATGTAGCCAGGTCCTTGCCCCTCATTTGGTCCAGCATTCTTCTCTTAGAGTGAATAACATCTTGCCCTCTGAACATTTTGACCTGCAACTCCCATTAGACCCACCCACATGGATGGTGGTGAATGGCTATAGCAAATGGCCTATCAGGTATCAGGTGGGGAGGGCAAATTTTCTCTATCTGTTTATCGCACTGCTGGGCTGAATGCAAAATTAGTGACTTGGTACTTTGAGCTGGTTTGCTAAAACACAGATACTCACCAGATAAAAAGGCTAATGCACCCACAGTTTGGGAGGTTTTGTTTTTGAAAGAGTAATCTCTTTCAGTTTTTACTCCAAAGTCCCAAAGTGGTTGTTTAACATGATAGTTGCATTTTAAAAAGTAACTGTCTATTTCCTTGTTACTCAAAAGCAATTAGAATAACTACTTCTTGTGACTATGGAACCATCAGAATCCTACACCCTGTAGGCCTGTCATACAAAACACATGCAAGCAGTGTGACTACATGCCCTTTATTATGTGGCAATCCTGCTGAATCTTAATTGTGCACACTAGTTATTTAGGAAAGGTATTAATTACATTTAATTCATTTATTTATTCTCCTTCTGGGTTCTACCCGTACTCATGCGATCTGCAACATGTTTAAGTTATCACAAAATACCACTGCAACCTCAGCAAACAACAGTTCTGTCCTCAGAAGTTATATTTCCTTGTTCCAGGAAGAGGGCTTTCAGGTCATAATAGACAGTCGTGCATTTCCTAATCATGATCCCATCCAAAGTTACATCAAAATTTATATGTTTCAGAAAATTATAATTCCCCTTTATTTCCAATGTTGTTTGGGCATTAACTGGGTATTTTGCTCCACTTTCAGTGAGAACACAAATACAAAGAGTAATCCTGTCTTTTATTCACTTTCCCTAATTTTTTATTCTATGCACACTAAAGAAATGTCACAAGAGTCTTCGAGAATACAAAAGGGAATTTATATTTACATTTCTCCTGTTATATATTATCTCTGATAGCATTATGTTAAACAACATGTTTGTTGTTACCACACTGCTATTCAGAAGACTCATAAATAAACAAATTAATATAGATCTTATCTGCCTATCAGGGTATATGTTTCAGTAAATTACATAAAAAACAAGTGTAAGATGCCGATGCCCTGACTTGTGAAAAGACTTTACCTGCCCTCCACATAATAGGTACACAATGGTTTCAAAGTGAAGAATCCCATCTCCAACATGGTCATAATTTCCAGTAGGATCTTTGTATGTTGAACAGAATCTAAAGTTCTGGTTGTGTCATGACATCAATACAAATATGTAAGCAGGTTCTTTGGTGACATCAGCCATTCATTTTGACTTCCTGCCTCAAATCATTTAGCACCAGTTTACATAAATTGGGGTGGTAGCTGCTGAGTGGGTTTTTTAAGGCCACAAAATAAAACAATAAATCATACAGATCTTATCTTTAATGCTTCGTCATATACATAACCACAATCCATTAAAAAAAGAACATATTTCCAAAAATCATCTCAGGGAGACCAATATCTCATCTTGGAATTTATATGTTCTGCAAAGAGAAACCAAGTTTGTAGAACCTCAGTTGGTTGCTCCCTTGACAGACTGTTCATTGTGAACCTTCTAAACCCTCTTCAGAATGCATTTGTAAGCCAGGAACCATCCCACTACAGTACTACTTAACACTGCAGTAAACTGCATAAAATAATGCCCTGCGTGAAGGTCTCTCTTGTTTCTCTCTTAATAATCTTAGAACTGCAGCGCTGGAAGGGACCCTATGGATCATCAAGTCCAGCCCGTGTCAAGGAGGCACAGTGGGGAATTGAACTCCCCAACTTCTGACTCCACAGCCAGATTCCTAAACCACTGAGCTAAACAGCAGTTCTAAATATGTTATCAACCAATTTCACAGAGTCAAAAGAAAGGATTTGTTTTTTTTAAACAACAACAACAACAACTTTTCTATCTACTTCCTACTACTCATTTTATAATCATGTCTCAGGTTCGCTACCAATGATTTCCTTTCTAAACTGGAAACCTCCAAATCCTTTTGCATTTTCTTGACTGGGAAAATCCTTTATAAACCTCTTGCTTGTTTTGCTTGTCTTTTTGGAAAGATTCTCCCTGGGATACTCCTGAATTCAGTAAAATAAGCAAAGTGTGTAGACTGCATCAATCCTTTTCAGATTTGTGGGCCATTGGGGGGTGAAGAGAGCACTGCTGAGGAAACGGTCTGAAATTCTGATTTGCAGAATGTGGAAGCCATACAACAGGGTTTAGTATCTACTGTGTGTCTCCTGGTACAAATCTACTTTGATGTGCAGTATGGTGTAGTGGACAGAGCAATCAACAAGGGCTCAGGAGACCTGGGTTCAAATCCTGACTCAATCATAGAAACTCAAGGCAAGTGGGTACACTGCTAACAGCACTCTTTAAATATCTTACTTAATTTGACAGTCCTGATAGGGTCACTATAAGTTGGCTCTGATTTAATGCTATAACATATATACAAATCTGCAGAATCCGAATCTCATTTTTTTTGCGCATCTGTCAAGAGAACTGTGGCCTTTTGGCTCAATTCCAGTGTTTGTTGCATTATTTTCTGCCATCTTTCTTCAAAATCATCTTCTGTTTCTTTCCTTTTGCTTTGCTTTATGTTTTTATGAGCCACACTACATCTTGCTCATTTTCTGCAGGGAGATAAAGAGGACAAAGCAGCAGCAATAATGTTACGGGCTTTGGGTGGCTTGTTTCGAGTTGTCTCTTGTTCCCCAGGCTGTAAAGTATCCACTACAGTTAAAAGTGGTATATAGACAGTTACCTGGCAGTGAAAACAGATGTTACAGTAATCCTGTCATGAGAAACAGAGCACCCTTGAGATTAAATTCATTTGTTTATTCATTTGTGGGAGGTTTCTCGACTTTGCAAGCTGGAAAGAAGCTAGTTTTTATTTATTGGCTAATGACTAGGAGAGAAGCATAGGGTTCCATTTGCAAGTTGATTGTTCCGACATGGTAGTTCTGAAGAATTTCTCTCTTTGGAGGGAAAACCTTTTACTACCTTTTATTTCAAAATTAGCATCTCATTAAGGTTGGACCTCAGGACCTAGTACAGTGGGATGAAGGACAGATCTACATGTTGGAAATAGGTGGAGAACCCCATGGTCACTTTGTTGACCCTAAACATAAACAGCAAGCTCCAGTGTGATTGGTGTAGGCTACTTTCATGATTCTTCCCACGTACTCACATATTGACAGACTTATGTGCAAAAGGAGAAGGGGTCACTTTGACCTGAAGCAAGTGTAGATATAGGTTAGTATGGGAAAGTAAAATGGTGCCTCTCAGATTCATTTTCCTAGGTGCTGATTACAAGGGATATCATCATCTCCACAAAGGTGACATATGTTGGTACCAGGCTTTCAGGAACAATATGTTTGGCCCAAACAACCTACTAAACTGGTACTATACATGTCATCAAATCAGTTCCAGATTATGGTGACACTTTCCTGGGTCTTATACATATAGAACGTTGGTTCCCAAACTTCTTTGCCCCGTAGACCACTTGCCGACTTATTTGTTTTCCGTAGACCCCCTGCCCCCTGCAAATCTTTGATACAAATCGAAACTTTTTTAAAAACATTTTTAATTAATTTTACAATCTATCTACATTGTTTGTGCTTGTCAAACATCGTGTTACATACTTGCTTGCAATTATTTGTTTTTTACATCTCAGTGTCTTCCCGATTATGCCCCCAAATTCCAAACACCTTTCAAACCATTCATATACAGATTTTAGTATATAATATAACTACTACCATAATATTACTCTCATATTATATAAAGTTCTCAGGATCTTCTAATAACATTCTTATTGAAGGTGGTTACAGATCCATGACCCAGCTTTATATCTAGTTTAGTTTGCCTAAAATAAAAAATCACCATATTACATCTTTACCCTGATTTGGGCTCCCTTATTTCAATTTAGTTCTCCTTTTAATATATAGAATATACCCTTTTACAGATCCAGATGATAAATATAAACATGTTTCCCATATTAAGGGGCCCTTCCTTGTTTTCCCTTTTTTCATCTTTCTAGGTAATTCCCTCTCTGATTCCTCTTTTTTCATTCCCTGCTATATCTCTAAACATTCTGTCATCTTTCATGTCCTCTGAAAGCATTTTGTAGTTCTGATTTATGTCCACTGACTCCTTTTGTACTTAGTCTATCTTCAATGAGTCTTCCAGGCTTTTTTTGGTTAATTTTGCTGTTTTTTTCCTTTTGTCTTCCCCTGGTACTCTCCTCTGGTCCAAGACTGATGTTTCTCTTAGGTTAACTTTCTCAAGCTGCTGCTTGGTTTGGCATACATCATCTGTGATACTCCCATTTCCTTCCTTGTTGTTTCCTGTTGCTTGTGGACTATAGTCCTTCTGATGTTGATTAGATAATTTTGTCTCTTGATAATGAGATTTCACGGTCGTTAATATTTTTTGAAGCATAGATTTTACTTCATTCCAAAATTGTCCTTGTTGTGCCATTCTGTTTCTGCTGCCTAGATGCTTATAAACAGATATTCCAAATTTCCAGAGTCATTTCAAGAGTTCTGCTTTGGCTATGTAAAGTTGAACCAAATTCGACCCAAGGAACAGTTTTTGAAAAGTCCACTTTAGGGTTAATTCCAGCCAGAAGCTCACGAGGAAATAAACAGTTTTTCAGACTTAAGCAACAACAGTATATTCAAGGTCACATCTTCTGGGAATCATTCCAAATGCTCTGGATAATCAAAACAATGTCCGCACTTAATTTGCAGGAAGGTCTCTTAAGCTTATGACGCCAGGTTGTAAATATTCTTAAAGTATAATTTTAAAAAGTTACTTTCTTCAGCTGTCCCTCTCACCAGATTTTCTGCCGCTTTAAAAAGTTACTGAGATAAGATAGCAATTCTTTTTTTTCCATATGTAGGGGTACGTAGGCAATTAGTTGTAAAAAGATTCTCACCCGATGGAAAAACAGTGATGCCAGGTGCTGTTCCTTGCTTCTCTCAGACGGCTGCCAGCGACTTGGAAGGTAGCCGAAGCTGCTTATTTCTGCCCGTTGGCTGATTAGGGAGTTTCCTGGATCGAACCGGGGTGGCCGCCACCCCCCGTGATCAACAGGCTTTCTCCCCCAGTTCGCCACCCCTCCAGGGTGGTTCCGACACCCTACGGTGTCCCAAAACGGGTCAGAATTCAGCCCAGGGGACAGAGTTCTGCCCTCCTGCTGCTGTCTCGTCGCAACGTCAAGCCGGAAGTCGATACAAATTGAAACTTGAACCCCCAATTTTTCTTCTCTCTGATGTGGACCCCCTGAAAGTCAAAATCGACCCCTGGGGGTCCATATAGACCACTTTGGGAACCTATGATATAGAATATACTTTTCCCTTTAATTGTACAGAACTGAGCAGTATACGGTAGTTTTGGTTATAATTTTCCCCGCAATGAATAAATGAATAAAGATTTCAATAAATAATTTTTTTAAAAAAATCAATAAATACTGTGCTGCTATTTGTCCCCAGGAAAGTGGATCTCAGGCTTACTTAGGACCTGGTTCTTGGAAGTGTGGCAACTTCTGGTCTGATGGTGGTGACCTGACTGGCTCCTTCTCCTGTCATGGCAGCTCTATGTGGTGCTGAGGCATGCTGGAAGCTTTCTATGTGCACGTTAATCAACTGTTTATGCTTTGTAGTTACATTTTTGGGGACATAAGAGTTATACAGTGGTGCCTCGCTTAACGAGTGCACCGTATAGCGATGTTTCCGTATAGCGATCCCTTTTTCGGGATCGCTATACGGAAACATACCCGATCTTCGCAATGGGGAAGATCGGGTATTGCAGCGGCCATTTTGGAGCCACCGAACAGCTGTTTGGCGGCTCCAAAATGGCCGCCGGAAGCCCGGAAATGGCTGCCGGCAGCCGTTTTCACGCTGTGCCCTCGCTTAGCGAGGGCGCGAAAATGGCTGCCGGCAATTGGAATCCTCGCTGAACGGGTAAATAAGAAAGGTATTGGAACGCATTAAACTAAGTTTAATGCGTTTCAATACATTTTCCCTACCCGTTTAGCGACGATTCCGCATAGCGAAGGTTAATCCGGAACGGATTAACCTCGCTATGCGGGGCACCACTGTACACGGATTTGGAACTACACTGGAATCCAGTGCTCCTAAACCAGCATTGCTGAAGAGAGAAGTGTATTCAGAAATGGCTTATTATGCCTTTCTTGTGAGGGTGCTCTGTGGCTACACAAGTTGAACAAGGCTACACAAGCTGGTGCTTCTCCTGGGAGGCATGGTGGGGAATTGAACTCCTGATCCTTAGCTTTGAAGACAGATACCCACCCTACTAGTCTATGATACCCTTTTAGTATTCATTATGGACCAACAGAAATGTTCCTACTAAGCAAAACAAGGTAGAAACAAGACAAAAAGACCACAGGAGAAGCCCATTTTCACACAAGCAAACCAGAATGGAGTTTCTAATGTTCTGGCAACCTCTGCTTGAAGAGTGAAGTCTGCCTTAAAAACAGCAGGAGAAATGTGTAATTGAATAATCCAGGTTAAGCTTAAACAGGTAGAGGGCAACTGAGGCACATATGACTGAGTCATTAAAAAGTGCTACAAATGAGAAGCAGATGGCTGTAGAAAAATAGAAACCATCTGGGAGGGGGAAAAAACCTGCAGGGCTGCCAATTACATGCATCTGAAAACCAAGGGATGGGAGGGGAACTAATTTTTCTCTGAAACCAAACATTACTTTTTAATTGCTCTTTGGTTTTAAGAATTCCCCTTCCCCACATTTTACACACAGATTGTAGATGGGGCAAAATACTTGCAGTGAGTTATTCCCCTTAGTTTTATGTTGTGTTTCAGGATCATAGACATAAACAGATAAAGTATTTTAGAAATGAGTAAGGCTTTAAGTCCTTTTAATTTCAGTGGGTCTACTCCAAGTCTAGATTCAGCCAAATCAAAAATAAAGGTACTAAGTCAAAAATAAAGGTACCTTGCATTAAATGGATTTTGTGCCTTATATTTTATTATTAAGGCATTTATCAGTCTTCTGTATTTATCAGTCCTCTAGAACTAGAAAGAGATGACGGTGCACCCCTCACACACATACACACAAAAATAAAGCTATTCCAAGCAAAATCTCTTCGTAATTGGGGCAGTCAAAACAAACAGAGCTTTCCATTTCATCAAGCTACTAGCAAACATTCTCTCTTCAATCTTTCACCTGGGCACTCCTTTTTCTGGAAAGATATCACCAAGTTTAAACACAAAGGAAAATAGCTCTCGGATCCAATAATATGTGGAAGGCAGAGCTTCCAGCAATACCAAGGGATTTTCACCCAATATATTTGCCAACAAATCAATAACAAGAGTAAATCCATCTGCGTTGTGTGCAATCAAATGCTTGCTATCAGGTACTGCTGCCTAAATTAATATAATCCCCAAAGTACTCCGTATGTGTCAAAGTTAATGCCGAGGGAAGCTTATGCTTCACATGTGATAAGCTGAAGGATATCTCTTAATAATGGTTTAAATATATGGAAATTATGTGGAGATTTTGAATTAAATGATCCTGAACTCACTTAACTCTTGTGTGGAAGTTGATTCTCTCCCTAGATGGTATGCTTTTCAACCCTGTCAGCCTCCTGGCCCCAAATCCTTTGAAATGAAGAGGCTCTGCAGCTGAGATACAGAAGCTGCATTAGTTCCACATAAAGCAACAATTGCTTTATTTCAGGCAGCAAAAATTTACCCCAAAGAGCAGATGGCATTAATTGCTGCTTTTCTTTTACACTCAACTGGGGAAGACCAACATCTATCTTCCAGTGCAGCGTGGGCGAAGCATTAGGAGGTGTTTCACATTTGTAGGAAATCCTTGCTATGCAGGTAGACTTATAAATAAATAAAATTGTTTTCTAAATTGCTTGACATCTTCTTTATGGGATCAATTGTTCAGCACTGACAGAATCAGGCTTTAATTCTGGTGCCTCTTAAACTATGCAGAAGTGCTGCAGAAGTCACTCAGGAATGCAAGAACCAGTAACATGGTAGTATTTAAAGGTCTGTAGTAGAGATGGGGGTATTTGTATTTGTATATGAATACCCACACACACACAGTTGGACTTAACGAGGGTCCAGCCCCTGGGGCCACACCGCCCACTCACATGTCCACCAGTGGTGGTGTCTGGAGTCAGCCTTCCAATTGCTCCCAGAGCTCTGCTCTCTTTCCGCTCATCTAGCCACTCAGCAGCCATGCAGGGAGACTCCTCCTCCCTCCCCCTGCCTGGAGTTGGCTAGATGAGCAGAAAGAGAGTGGCGCTCTGGGAGTGATTGGAAGGCTGACTGAGGCTGCCACCACTGGATGTGTGAGTGGACAGTCTGGCCCCAGGGGCTCATTAAGTCGGACTCTCATTAAGTCAAGCTGTGCGAGGGTATTCATATTCATATACGAATACCCCCATCCCTAGTCTGCAGTCTCATGGGCTCCTCTAATCAAAGCTAGACAACGATGCTTGTGTAACCAGCCTCCCTCCCATGATTTTACACTGCTATGAATGGGACAGTGTATTTCCAGGCTATTTCACGTTCATATAATTCATTTATTTATTTAATTAATCACACTTTGTAAGTCACTGAGAGTCAGTGCAAAAGAGAGAGAGCATGGTGTGATGGTCAAAAGTGAGACTGTGGGACCAGGGAGATCCAGGTTCTGGATCTCCACTCAGTCCTAAGGCCAGTCATGGCAAGGATTTCCACAGATTCATTTCTTTACACACTGGGTAAAGAAATATTTTCATTTATCTGTTCTCCCTCTCCCAGCACTCAATTTGAGTGGATGCCCCCTGGTTCTAGTATTGTGTGAGAGGGAAAAGAGCTTCTTTCTATCCACTTCATCCATCCACTGCATAATTTTATCCATCTCAATCATGTCCCCCCCCTCAGGTGCCTTTTCTCTAGACTAAGGAGCCCCAAATGCTGTAGCCTTTCCTCATAAGGGAGGTGCCCCAGCCATTAATCATATTAGTTGTTCAATTCTGACTTATAGTGATACTTTTCGGGGTTTTCCAGGTACACAGAAGTAGCTTACAATTCCCTTCTTCTGGGGGCATCTTGCAGGTTGGCTCTACTCACACAAGGTACAGCGGGGAATCGAATGCCGAGCCTCTGCCTCCACAGCCAGGTACCCAAACTACTGAGCTATCCAGCCAGGATGCAAATATATTTCACTATCACGAGACACCTTGATTCTCTCTGTGGGATAAAGGCGGGAGGGAGGGAGGGAGGGAGGGAGGGACGGACGGATGGATGGATGGATGGATGCCCCAAATATTGATGTGTCCCATTATTGGGTGAAAATGATCTGACATCCTATTTAAGCTTTTGGACATATTGCATTCTATCCCTTGTACTGTGGTGCTTCTAATATGAATAAAGAAAGAACCCAATAAATATGTGAGTTTTTTTCCCATTTCCAAATCCATCTGCATTTTTAAGTCCCCATTAAAAATCATACGTAGCTACTTACTTTTGAATATATTTTCTCATGAAATAAGCCTTTCTTTCACATTTTGTATTTTAAAATGTACCTCGCTCTATTTTGAGGGTTGAGGACTACATCACAAGAAGGGTGAAATCCAAAGAATGCGAACGTTCCCATCTGTAGGGTTTAATCTGGGAAGTGTGAATCAGGTCAAGTTCATAGTAGAATTCACAAAGATGGAATTCTGCTGGCATGTCAAGTTGCCTGGGGCTGCTAAACATGACAGCAGCACTGGGGGAATGAAGTTACAGAAAAAAGTGCTGCTGTCACATGCATTTATTTATTTATTTAAAATTACAGAAATACACTTTTTGAAATGCAAAGTTAAAAAAAGAGGGAGAAGAGAGTATTCAAAAATTTGAAAAGACAAACTAGGAAAAAAGGATGCAACAGGTTTAAGTAAGATTATTGAAAGAAAGTAGCAATTTAACATCCTCCTTTCTATTTGCATATGATCTTATAAATATTATCTTTTGGCAATTTGGAGATTTTCTACACCGATAATTATAATTATTTAATCCCTTTTTCATCATCTAAGGAAATGCTTTGATGTGTATATAAAATAACAATGATGCCTATCTTTCCTTCTTTACTTGCATCTGAGCATTTCACAATTTAAATTTATGGGCCTATATGAAATATAGGTAAAATTAAAAACAACATAAATACTAAGATAATTAGACTGCTTTTGACCACAAATGGGCTATTTTAATAGTGTTATCTTGGCCATTTGCTAGATCTTCTCTTGTTCACGTGGTAGGGCATAAACTGCATGCACATATAGTAAGTGCTGCATTGATTGAGCTTCACAGTCACAGAAAACTGGTCCTGTATCTTAGTAGCCCCATTTTACTTGATTATTCTTTGAACTTCCCACTCTGCTTCAAAGTCTATTAAGTGACTTCCAGATGGTTCAGCTAGAGTCTTATCTTTGTTGGAGACAATTTTCAGCATGCATCCATTCAGCAAGGAGTGTTGTTTTTCCTTTCCATAAGTTTAGCCCAGCCTCTTCTGTTTTAATATTTAGAGCTTGAGATGTGTGCAGATTTTAGCTATTGTCTAGAGGATTAGTGTTCATGAAGTGAATGGGTTTGGTTCTGTATAGTCTTATTTCATTCTTTATTTGCTCACACCTTCCAGAGGGGCAATGTCAGTTAAATAGTAGACTTTTTCAGTGGGGGTAGATTTCAGGCAGCCAGTAATAGTCCTGCATGATTCGTTAAGAGCTACATGCACTTCTTCGGCAAGTGCTGATTTATGCCAAATGGCAATAACGTATTCTGCTGTGGAGTAGCAAAGGGACAAAGCTGTTGTTGTTATTGTTTGCGGGTGTGCACACTAGTCTGACCCAGCCAGTTTTCTAAGTATGTTACTTTTGGTGGAAACTTTCCGTTTGGTGTTTAGACAATTTTTGTAGGACAGGGTTTGATCCAATCCCAAATGCTTTTGGGTAGGGCAATGTTCCCAAATCTTTTCTTCCCTGCTGATTTTTAGCATTTTCTCTACTTCTCTGTTCTTTAAGTGTTTTTAAAGAATTTGGTTTCAACTGTTTTTAAAATATGACATAAGGAAAGATCTTCTAATGCAGAGCTTAGGACTGTCAAAGCAAGATCATCAGCACAGATAAAACTCCTGGAGTATGTGAATGCTGGTTTATTATTTGTGCAACAGGTACTGTAACAATGCCTATTGTTAAATATACAGCCCTATTGGTCCTGTGTAAATTAAAGAAACCATAACAACCATGTTCCTTTCATTGTTACTTCCAACATGCCAAAATAACAGTCTAAAGAGGTGAATCACCTGTATTTATACAGAGTCAACACTGAGCCAGAAGTTGTTGAAGGCAGTGGAATCAGAGTTCTGGTTCACATAGAAAGCTGTGCAGATAAAGCACTGTCTACTCACTAGATTTTCACTTTTATGTGACAGAAAAAATACAACGGAGAGATTAATTTATTTTTTTCTTGTTTTCTGGGGCACTGCCGCCCCTTACTTTAATGTTTTATAAAAAAATGAACAATATGGAGATATGTCAGGTAAGCTGTTCCTGTTTGGTAAAATTTCCTCTGTTGCATCAGCGCCTCTGGAAGGAATGCATTGCACTCAATGGAGCCAACACCCAGGGCTGTGTCACTTGCCAGACAGTAGGTGGAGTGATGCAACACCTACCAATGCCTTTAACACTGTTGACAGAAGTTTCCCAATGTATCAAGGCTCCAGCTGTGGAGAAAAAAAATAATGAAATAAAAAAGGGCAGCCGTGTCCACCTTCCCTAGTGAATTTGCTTCAAGAAATTATTGATAGGATCATACACACATGCCATGCTGCTAAGGATTATATTGAAATCCCACTGGAACAAAAACAAAACAAAACGCACACACACACACACGCACGCACGCACGTGCGCACACACACACACACACACACACACAAAACAGTAGCTTCCTGGTGAGTGAGAATTGAACAGCAGTTGCACTGCTGGCCAGTAAAATGAATCACGAATAGACGTATGTCATGTGACCACAAATTTATGCTACAATCTAACTTGGGCATAAGTGGGGAACAATTCTGTCGTGATCACAGCCTGAGTTAGATTTCTAGCTCATATAATACTACTTGAACAACAAGATCTGCTCCCACTTTAGTAGCAGGTGGATTTTCTAATTCCCTCTTTGTCTGGGGTTCA
This sequence comes from Pogona vitticeps, assembly GCF_051106095.1. Taxonomy (NCBI): domain Eukaryota; kingdom Metazoa; phylum Chordata; class Lepidosauria; order Squamata; family Agamidae; genus Pogona; species Pogona vitticeps. The sequence continues at coordinate 98,857,374 of NC_135786.1, forward strand.
GAGGTGAGTTCTGTTAATTTTGTAGTCCAAGCAGCTCCCTTTTTGACAAAGAAAAATCTGGAGGGCCACACTCTCTCCACTTTTGTTCTGGATTAGAATCAGCAGAATACAGCTTTAGTGTGACATGATGTTACCATGAAACCTTTTTTTAAAAAAGAAAGCTGATTGAGGGTATGCTGCTTGTAAATGTATGTTCCAAAAATAATTGTGGCTTCTCCTTGTGCTTTCATTGTACTGATTACTTTATAGCAGAAAGACTTTTCACTTTAGCGGAAACTTGTGATTCGAGCCTCACAGTGCTGTCAACGTGATGCTCCTTGGCGAAATTGAGAGTCACAGCTACTTTTACTGCTTTAACATCTCAGGGTAAAAACAAATCAATAAAGTGACTGAAGCTATTACAAGAAAGAAGGAGGGGGCAGAGGTGAAGATTTTGGAAGGCAGAACAGTGACACCTACAAGACAGCTTTAAGAATGCTTCTAATTCATTTGTTGTTCTGATACTGTGTAAAATCATAGGCCACTAATTTATTGATTTCCCTGTGACATATTCCTTTAAAATGGGGCAAAATAATTTAAAACTTCTTAAATATGCCATTATGCTTTGCTTTTCAACAAGTCTGAGCTTGTTTCTGTAGAGTTCATCCAGACTTGATGGCCTGTATAACTGAGACGTGGGTGGGCGCTGAGGACGGAGCTACTCTTTCCCTCATATGCCCACCTAAGTATGCCATCCAACACTAGGGCAGACCGGGTGGGGGGGGAGTGACCATTGTTTATAAGGACATCTTTGAGGCTGCTAGGCTTTCTGTGGTGGCAAGCCTGGGTCATTTGGGGCCAGGGATGGCCTTGGGATTGTGTTGGCATACCGTGCTCCCCGCGACCCAGCGCAGTCCCTGCCTGAGCTGGTGAATTTTGTCCTTAGCCTCTGCGTGATTGTTGAAGTCCCCCAGAACCAATAGTCTTCCTTGCTGCTGAGCAGAGAGAGTGTGCCCCGATGGTGGCGAACTTGATATCGGCCCCCTTGTCATGGTTGGACCGCCACCTAATTAAATGAAGTTTCACAGTGGCACTTCCCTCTCATGGGGAGCTTGGACCCTTTATGATGGTCCGCCCCCTCAGGTTACTGAATCTTGTTGGATTCCAAGATATCATGTAGGGGATTCTGGCTGATTTGGTTGGTGCTCCTGTCAATGCTCTGGTGCATAGCTGGTATACTGCTGCCACCAGGGTGGTTGACACAATCACACCTAAAAGCCCTCTCCACTGTCGAGCTTGGCCAGCCCCGTGGTTTCACCAGCAGCTGAGGGCCATTAATCATAATTGGAGAAGGCTAGAGAGCATTTGGAGAAGGGCCCCCACGGAAATTAATTTAAAAGCCACCAGGATCGCGTCTAACCTTCACCTAGCTAGGGCAAAGGTTGCTAGAAGGTCATTCTTTGCTGACCGGATAAGCAAAACTCACAACCAGCAGGTGGAACTTTTCCGTATAGTGTGCGATCTGTCCGGAGTTAGCCACAGTGATAGGCCTCCCACTAGTATTTCCTGTAACCAATTTGTGGCATTTTTAAAATCTAAAGTGGAGGCCATCTGCTGGGACCTTGATCCCTTTTTACAGACAGTAGATCGAGTTGAGATGTCCAGTGCATTGTCTTGTCCAGAGAGGTTAACCTGATTTCAACCTGTAACGTCCAATGAAGTGGACAGTGTGCTTGCATGCTGTTGTGCCTCCACCTCCTCCTTAGACCCTTGCCCGGCTTGGCTCATCAAAGCAGCCAAACTGGTAACAACAGAATGGGCCACTGCAATAATTAATGGGTCTCTCCAGGAGGGCATGGTTCCCCCTGCCCTCAAGGAGACACTCATTAGGCCCATTCAAAAGAAACCTAATTTGGCAGCGGATGAAACTGGTAACTATGGGCCTGTCACCAATGTTTCTTTCTTAAGTAAAGTGGTTGAGAGGGTGATGGCCGATCAGGTCCAGACCCTTCTGGAGGAAACTGACAGCCTTGATCCGCTTCAGTCCGGTTTCAGGCATGGTATGGAAGGAGCATTGCTTGCCCTGCAGGATGACGTCCTGAGGGAGGTTGACAGGGGCAATATGTCCTTGTTGGTCCTCCTCGATATCTCAGCGGCCTTTGATACCATCAATCACGGTATCCTCCTGGGGTGGCTCTCCGAGCTGGGGATCGGTGGCCTCGCTCTGGCATGGCTCTTTTACTTCTTGGGGGACTGCCCCCAGAGAATGCAGCTTGGTGAGATGACTTCCACCCCGTGGATCCTCAATTGTGGGGTTCCTCAGGGGTCGATCATCTCACCAATGCTATTTAATATCAATATGAAGCCACTGGGTGAGGTCATCTGGAGTTGTGGGGCTCTGTGTCATCAGTACGCTGATGACACCCAGCTCAACCTCTCCTTTTCTCCAACTGCAGTGGATGTTGTTCCGTTCCTTGAACACCGCTTGGGGACTGTTCTGGAGTGGATGAGAGCAAATGGACTGAGGTTGAATTCAGACAAGACGGAAATCTTGCACGTGTGCGGCCCTGGCATCAGTGGGTTGGGAAACTCCCATTCCTTTGGAGGAATGACTCTTCCCACAAAGAATGAGGTTTGCAGCTTGGGCATCTGTCTGGCATGGAAACTCAGCTGACATCTGCTCAGGCAGCCAATTTCCATCTTCAGAGGATTGTCCAGCTGTGTCCCTATCTAGACGTGGGGGCACTCATGACTGATTCATGCACTCGTAATCTCAAGAATAGACTACTGCAGTGCTCTCTACATGGGGCTACCCTTGAGGTTGATGCAGAGGCTACAACTGGTTCAGAATTTGGTGGCCAGATTAGTAACTGAGGTGAAGACATTTCAGCAGATCTCCCACATTCTGGCCACCTTTCATTGGCTACTGGTTCATTTCCACATCGACCTTGAGGTTATGATGATAACATTCAAAGCCCTAAATGGTTTAGGACCTTGGTACCTATCAGAACGCCTGCTCCCAGCCAGGTCTGTCCATAATACCCATTCTTCACAGGTGGTGGTGGGTTTGAGGGCCTTGACCCTGAAGGAGGCCTGGAGGGAAAGAACAAGAAGCTGGGCCTTCTCAGCGGTTGTCCACTGCCTGTGAAACAATCTGCCCATGGAGATACGCCCAGCACCCTCGTTGGATGGGTGTAAACGAGCATTGAAAACTTGGCTCTTCCATCAGGCTTTCCCTGAGCATTAGGTTGCTGATATCTCTGCTTACTTTTTATCATTTTTTTGCCATCCTTTCATCATCCTTTCTACCATTGTTATAGCCACCTATTTTAATTTATCCTGCTAGTTATTGTATCTGTTGAATATTTGTGTTATTTTATTCTTATTGTGTTTTAATATTGTGTTTTTTGTCTTGTTGTTGTTAGCCACCCAGAGTGACCTGGCTGCCACATGGTGTGGAGTGTAAATCAATCAATCAATCAATCAATCAATCAATCAATCAATCAATCAATCAATCAATCAATCAATCAATCAATCAATCAATCAATCAATCAATCAATCAATCAATCAATCAATCAACCAACCAATCAATCAATCAAAGTAAGTAAGTAAGTAAGTAAGTAAGTAAGTAAGTAAGTAAGTAAGTAAGTAAGTAAGTAAGTAAGTAAGTAAGTAAGTAAGTTGAGGCAGCTCCTTGAAGCCATGAGGACTATGTCTCCCTGTAAGAGCCTGCACAGGTATTAGGATCATCAAGGGGGGCCTTTCTCTTGGTCCCACCACCTTTATAGGTGTGTTTGGTGGAGGGCTTTCTCTCTCACTGCTCCCAGACTCTGGAACTCCCACAGGAGGCCAGCCTGGCTCCATCTTTGCTGTCCTTCTGCAAGCAGGTGAAGACCATTCTCTTAAGGCAATATTTCCTTATTGATTGGCTGCCTGAGGGGTTTTTTTAATGGGTTGTTCTGCCTTGTTGCTTTGAATGTATTTTAGTGTTGATTTTGTCTGCCATTTTTTAGTATTTGATCCTTTTAAAATTTTTGTATACTGTTTTTAACTTTTAAACATTGTATTTTAATGATGTAAGCCACTTTGGGACCTCTTTATGGAGAAAGGTGGTGTAATATATTTTAAATAAATAATAAATAATTGTGATCACTTTGGGAGTTTCTAACCAGCTACATCAGCCTTGACTAGGGATGAATGAATGTGTTAGTTTCACTATCTACCATGTTCAACTTTGTTTATAATGCTAAGCCCTTTCCCAATGGTTTATCTAGAAATATGGATAAAAATAAATAAATTTTCATCAGTTCATAGTTCAGTTTGTGTTTTTGTTTGTTCAGTCGTTTAGTCGTGTCCGACTCTTCATGACCCCATGGACCAGAGCACGCCAGGCCCTCCTATCCTCCACCGCCTCCCAGAGTTGTGTCAAATTCATGTTGGTTGCTTCGATGACACTGTCCAACCATCTCATCCTCGGTCATCCCCTTCTCCTCTTGCCTTCACACTTTCCCAACATCAAAGTCTTTTCCAAGAAGTCCTTTCTTCTCATGAGATGGCCAAAGTATTGGAGCCTCAGCTTCAGGATCTGTCCTTCCAGGGAGCACTCAGGGTTGATTTCCTTTAGAATTGATAGGTTTGTTCTCTTTGATGTCCAGGGAACTCTCAAGAGTCTCCTCCAGCACCACAATTCAAAGGCATCAATTCTTCGGTGGTCAGCTTTCTTTATGGTCCAGCTCTCACTTCCATACAGTTTAGATGTGGTTTATGAGAGTAAAGGGAAAGTATGATGTGTGGTGTCATTGTAAATGAAACTGCATCAAAAGTCAAGGCAAGGAAACTACGTAACAATGCAATTGTAACAATTATGGGAACATGTAATGACAGTATAATTCCTTTTGGGTTATGTTCTTGTTACAACCTTGTTAGTAGAAAGTTAGGTGTTGCTAATCTCTGCCTAACTGGATGACCAAATCTGGATTCCTCCAATAGCACCATAAATTATTACATTAAAGTAATAATATGCTTCTGCTTATTATTCTATGGGGAAAAGTCCCTGTTTTCCATATAAAAGCCGTGCAATGGATCAGAGGCAGGGATGTGAATTAGGTTGTCAGAACCCAGGAAATAGGAAAGTGGCTACCAGGGAGAGCAGTGGACTCAACTGTATTTGCCAAAAGAAGTAGTAAACTACTTTTAACTGGTAGCATTGTGATTATATGTTATTGCTTTTAAGAGGTACTTTTCAAGCTCTAGCCTTTTATATAGCTAGATGTGTCTCTTAATATACCAACAATTGAAAGTAATTTTAATAACACACTCCTGTAATATGATTTTATGTATTAGATATCAGCAAGATGTAGTCAAGAAAATTATGTCCATGAGCAGAAAATCTTTACACTCTTCTGCTGGTCTGCTTATAGTCTCAGAATATTTTAAGAACTAACTTACTTGTGAATTCATAGACAATTTATTCTGTATTTCAAGGATGAGTGTGGAAAATTTGGAGACCGATATAGTGCATTATTCACACTGCTCAAAGGGAATTAGATGCTCTGTTTAAAAGTGAGAATTTCATACCTTTAATCATGTTGATTCTTCTGCAACACCCTATCAGAATGAAATAATTTCTGCTGTTACTTTTAACTTTATACCAAATCAGTGTTATCTGTTGCGTTGGTTATCCAAGAACAGAAATCCTTCTTCACAATAATTGTGTCGGGTCAGTAAACGAGGACGTCACCATAGTTATTCTGAGCACAACGTGTAGTCATATCCACCCACAGCTAATCTATGTAAGCATGGAGTGGATGAAAGAGAACTTTCTGGCACTTAACACAGATACATTTTCACAAAAGAGAGGCAGAAGAATATTAGTTGTGTGGGAGGAATCTGCTTGACTGGACTCCCATTTTAACCTCGTTTTCACTTACATCATGTCTGCTTGTCACTTTCATATTGTAGCCCATTGACTGTGGCTATTGTCAGCTTTTCAAAAATAAATAAATGTAAGCTTGTATTTGCCCCTAGTGCCTCAATAATAAACTAAGTGGTCCTAAACCAACTAATCCAGAATAAAATTGCTTCCCTCTTTTTTATCCACACATAAAAAGGATTATAACAATAGCTCTTGGTTTCCTCATTTCTGTTTGTGGTTGGACTGCTGGAAAGAATTCATTTCTGAAGCGGGAACTATTGAGTAATCAAGTACATGTATATGTGATTTAGAAACCAGTCTGAGACTGTGCCTCAAGAAAAACAAAGACCCTTCAAGCTTAAGAAAGCGCCCTATAGTTCCTTAAAGATGATCATATCTGTTGTTCAATGAGATTTTTAAAACAGTATATAGGATTTTGCAGTGCAATATAATCAGAAAGGGGACTAGAATATACGTAAGGGACAACCAAAGCTGGCATGTGAGATATCGAGGAGGACCAACAAGGACATATTGCCCCTGTCGGCCTCCCTCAGGAAATTATACCAAGCCTGTCTTGTTGCAGATAGCAAAGGCATTGCATACAGTCTTTGTTGACACTCCATGCCTCAGATTTGGATAAATTCCAAACCAAATTGGTTTGTTTTGGAGATATTTGAGAACTGTCCAGATTGACGTGGGATATTTGAAGTGGGCTGAATTTGAATCTGAACCCTCCTAAAGCTTTGCTGCTGATTCAGATTTAGAAGGACACAAAGACGGTGTTCTTCCAAGAGCAGTTGTTTCCTCAAGGTCTTCATATAACACCCGGGTACAGAGGGTGTAGAGGGTAGGAACAGGATTTTTGGATTTGTTTTTCACTACAACTACCACAATCCACCAGGAATTTCCCTAGAGAGAATTATTGCACATGTAGCCAAAATAAATGAATAAATAAATACATCCAGGTCCTTGGAGAAATTTCAGGACACACATTTGAGGCCTAGCATGTTCTTTTCTGCAGCCACTGAAAAAGGGAGAGAATGGGTAGGACTTGCTAAGCTTCATGGCAACTACAAGGAGTTGTGAGATTGGTCGTTTTTTAGAGCCACCATGTGACTAGCCTAGTAAGCAAGGAGACTATCCAGGCTTGTCACTTCAGATAACACCACCCACAGCTCTATTCTGGTGCAGCTTAACTGTCTGCATGGGCTACACAATGGGATCATTGGAGTGTGCCAAATCAAGGTTAAAAAAAAAAAGCCCTCATACTCTGCCTGAAAGGATCAGGACAGCTCTAAAAAGAGGTGGGAGTGAAGCAAAACATGTATGGACACTAGAGATGGGCATGAACTGCCAAACTGGTGGTTCTTGCCAGTTCATTTTTTGGTTGAACAGGTTTTCGGTGCTTCCCAGCCCTGCCTCCCCTGGCTGAGTAGGCACCCACTGGAGGAGGTGGGGTGGGGAAGTGCCAAATGCTTGTATGGCCCAAAAACGAACTGGCACAAAGTACTGGTTTGGCAGTTTGTGCCCATCTCTAGTGGGCACTATAACTGGATTTGCACCAGAACTAATCCAAATAGTAATCAATATATCCGTCTGGACAGGCCCTAAGTCAGGAGCCTTTAATGAGGACATCAGTCGGTTGTTTTTTGAAAGTCAAATGCACAGTGTCTTCCAAGTCATTCCTATGCTTATTGATACCCTCGAAAGACCCTAAAACAGTGCTTCCCAATGTTGGATCTCCAGATGTTCGTGGGCTACAACTCCCAGAAATCCTGGCCAGTACAATTAGTGGTGAAGGCTTCTGGGAGATGTAGTCCATGAATATCTGAGGACCCAAATTTGGGAACCATTGCCCTAAAATGTTAGTAAGAACTTTGCAGAACACTGTTGATTCTTGTGCAAGACTTGTCCTTCACTTAGCTCATAATTGTATCCTTGATAATACTTTCCATTGATTTCCTTAGAGAAGAAATTGAAGTAACCAGGTTTAATATATGTACTGTATGTGCAACTGGAGCAAAGCTCAATCCTCAGTCCTCTTGAACTTTATGATAATTGTGAGTCTGTTTGCGATGTCTTCCCTGGTGTAGAAGATTCTTCCTACATGCTGTTTGAATAGTGGGGATACCATTTTAAGCACTCCAATGATTTACTCTAAAAATGGAGGACCTCTACCCACAACATCTGCTATGAGCAGAATTGTATGGCATAGCCCTACACCGCACAAGAAACAGATTAATGAGACAATTTCTTCTTAGGTTGCCACCAGTCCTGGCATGTCTCTACCAAACCATTTATGAACCCTGTGACTTCTTACTTTGAATTAAAAATCGGGACAGTTTGCAGCGGCGATGTGTGTGGTAGGCTTTGATTTTTGCATAGGCTTTCTGAATTAAACATACACTTTTCATTGTTGCTCAGGATCCTAGAGTGCAGATCAGTCATTTGTAAGCTTCCAAGCTCTCTTTGACTTTTAAGATTCCAAAAACAGGGTCCTTTGCTTATATTTACAGAACTGGCACTAAGACAGAGGAAGTTGTAGCAGTGACTCACATGCTAGGTACTGGATTCCAGCGTGATAGGCAATAATGACCTGTCAAAAAAGTATGCTGTGTACCTCACAGTGTGAAATCTCCTGGGGGACTTTCTTTATGAATTCTAAAAAGATACAGCATCCCTTCAGGCAAGAATGAAGCCACACATCATTTAAATATTTGTTTCATATCTTCCTGTAAATATCTGTCACCCTTGTATTCAAAACACTTGGGGGAGGGGGCGGACGTGTGCTCTGAATCTGCCAAAACTTTGCCTGAATATTTTTTTTTTTTTTTTTTTGTATTCATACATTCAGGGGACAAAACATAGAACTCTCATGTCCTTCTGTTTCTTCTCAGCAGAGGATTAGAAGATCAAGCTATCTGTCAATTGATCCTTTCAAAATGGCAATTTCTTCTTTCAATGTCACATCTTTAGGTTAAAGGTGAGGGGAAAATGCATTTGGAACTTAGGCTGTAAAAGTATTGGAGCACATGGATTCCTGTAACCACATGTGGTCAGAGTCTACTCTATTCTAATGCTCCCAGGAGGGAAAGGTTTTTAGAGAGCTGCCAAGGCTTTAATCTGAGACTGAGCTTCTGTGGGTCATCCTTACAGTAACAAGCCACGTCTCAAATCTACCTGTTCCTTTGCCCCCTGCCGATATTCCTGGGAGGGATGGGTGAGCATTTTGCTTCAGTTCATTTTTCATACGGATCTACTAACATTCTTTATAAGTAGAATAAGAACAGTTGGAGATTCAAAACATTTGAATGTGGGAGGGACAGAAATTGGGTGATTCATCCGTCCAGAAAGAGGGCATTAAATGCTTAACTCATGGAAGTCTGAGTCTGAAGTGCTGCGCACTCAGAGACATCACTGCTGAACTTGGGGTACCATTCCTTTTTTTTTTCGTCTTGGAGGAACATCGTTAACACCTGTGCAACAGGAAGGTGCAACACACTACTCTGTACACTGGGGAGAATGTTCTATTTTCAATTTGGCTGGTATTCATGGTGGAGAACTTAATTTCAGTTCATTTATTCTGAAAAAAATTGTCACAAATGGGTTCATGTTTAAGATGGACAGAAGTGTAAATGTGGTTTTTAAAAAAAAACATCAACAGGGAAGAAGATGAAACTGGCAGGTTTCCTCACTCTTAAGGTAATATTTTGCTGGTGTACGAGGGAAATCATGTAAGCTTTCCTCCAATCCAGCAGATCCCCATTGCATGACCGATCACATAACCAGTTGCCAATCTCACAAGTATTGTGAGGCTGTGCATATGAAGGAAAACCTGCTGGAGCACCAGGAAGGCTTCCACAGTCAGCACTGGTTCCCAGTGTTGGGTCCCCAGATGTTCTTGGGCTGTAACTCCCAGAAATCCTGGCCAGCACAGCTAGTGGTGAGGGCTTCTGGGAGTTTTAGTCCAAGAACATCTGGGGTCCCAATGTGGAGAACCCTGCACTACCACACTAAGATTCTGGTTTCCCTTAACTCACAGGTTTTAACCAAAATTCTTTTTCAAGAGTGGTCTACCTTGTGAGTGCCTTTCTACAAGTCATGATTTTATCAAGCCCTGGCTGCTAAACCTCAGGATTTGAGATGCTTGAGATCGGGTACAGTGCTTAGAAATAAATGGTTTTGGACTAACGTTTTGGATCCGCAGAGAGCAGGCCACCATCTGTGTTGGCTCACGGATTCTAGCAGCTGTAGTCCAAAAATGTAACTTTTCCATGCTCTCCTCTGGCAGTTCTAGAAATGCTTCCATCATTCATCACAAAATGGTGAGAGTGAGACAAAAGACATCCCAATTAATTTTTTAAATGCATGCAGACACAAACCTTGCACACATCCTGAAATGCTGTCATTTAACATGACAAAAAGAGGAGGCTGTGACATTAGATCAAGAGGTAAAATCTGGCACATACATAGACCTGAGTAATACAGCATAAAGGTCCGCATTACCTGTTGAAATTCTCCAGTGAGTCACTCTTGCTTCAGGGTGGTATTGTTACCGCTTTCCCTCTTAAATACACAGGAGAACAGCTTTTAACAGTATTTTTCTCCATTTTGTTACTGTTCTGCATACATTCTAGACATTAGATGTACCAGAATACCTTCTGGGGTGTGCTCAGCCTTTCATGTGTCTCTTTTTTGGCACATCACTGGGAGAAAGCTCATCGTCTCTTTGCTATAGAAGATGAGGGGAAAATCAGAGTAAAAACATTCTGCCAATGGATAAAAGGTGGCCATTTACTATTCCAAATAAAGCTTTTGAGCCTCTGCATTTAAATTACATGATTTCAGAAAGGTTGCTGGAATGAGAAGTCATGAGGGAGGAGGGAGACGATGGAGAAAAGCTTCATTTAATATAAATAAATAATAAGAGGCTCCATTCCCAGTATGTACACTTCCTAATTTAATGCCTGACGACTGCACCTTGTGTTCTGCTTGTCTTTCTACATGAGCAAGTGAAGAAGCAATCACAAAGAGAGTGATGACAGCTCTGAATCCATAATACATTCAACCCAAGGTGCCCCCTTGCATGTATTAGGCTTGTGGGTATTTTAGATATGTGGCTTAGAATGATTCCAAGCCTCCCCCATTGTAACACTTCCCAAAATAAATTTCAGAAATAAGGGATACTAAGATGATGACTCTCTCTCTCTCTCTCTCTCTCTCTCTCTGATATTTAATCTTAGCACTTTGCTTTTTTCAAATACATACGTACAATATTTGTGCTGCAGAAATATTTATAATTTGCCTTCCCAACTTCAAAATTTAGAAAGGCTGATTTAAATTTAAAATTTCCCAATTTAAAATTCATATCTTTCTTAAATAAGCATGTGTCACTATTTGCACAGGGGAGTTTGCTAATGAGGTTAAGTTTATTCCAGATTTCTTACAGCTATAGTCCTATACAAATCTACTTACCGCTGCTGAGCATGATTGAACTCAATGAGTTTTTTTGAGTGCATGTGTATAGGCTTGCACTGTAACTTCCTGTCTTCCTGACAAAAATGAAAACCTTACCATAGGTCTATGACCAGAATAGTTGGTTTTACATTTACAAGAAATGCTGTACATATAACATTCCATTCTGTTTGTCAGAGGCTGAGATTCACATCTGTTAAATGCTTTTCAGGGGTGTTCCTACTATGAAGCAGATTAAAGCGACTGCCTTGTGTGGTAGATTTGGGAGTAACAGGAGTGAAAGGCTCAGCTTGGTCCTCCTGAACTCTATGGCTATTTCCCTCAGTTGCAGGACAGAGCTGTGGATGCCTCACAACCTGTCCTGAGCTCGCTGACCTAACCTGCAGTCTCAAGTGTGAGGGAAAGTACTGTTCCCTTGACAACACTGAAGGAAGGTTTTACTCCCAGTCCAGATAGCTTCAGTACTTAAGGGGGAGAGGGGAGTCATCTTTCCCTTTGTTTTCCCCTGAGCAACAAAATGTCTTTGGCTAAGCTAGCCCTGACATATATATGTGACATATATATATATATATGTCAGAGCTAGCTTAGCCAAGGTGTCATTCCAGGAGGAAAAAAAGCCACTGTGTCATTCCAGGAGGAAAAATAATAATAATCAGTGGCCACAGTCCCTGTTGCTTTGGGCAAGGGAGGCCAATGTTAGTTACCATAGCACTACCATGGTATTTGTTCACATTACCTAGCAATCTAATCACTGTCAGAGTATGCACACAAATTTCAACATTTTCCTTATTTCTTACCTTCTTTCGAGCTCAACCCCACTTTCAGCACTGAAAAGCAAACGTACCTTTAGTTCTCTCTTGTCACTGAAGAAAAAAAATACAAAACACCTCAGAACAGAGTCGTAGAACCTATGATCATTAGGAGCTGGGACTCCTTCCTGTTCCCTGCCACCTCCTTCTTAGCTCTGCAATCCCTCTGAGAAAGCAGCTCATATCTCTTCACAAGAGGACAGAGAGGGTGGGCAATATTTTCTTGACATGTGCCAGAAAATGTCTTGATAGCAACCTGTCAAGTCATAGTGCCTGGATCACTTCAGACAAGACACACAGAAGTCTTAAGAGGTATGTAATACACCCCCTCTAAATCTAATAAGTTCAGCAAATATGCAAGCAAACACTGAAAATCCACTGAATTTTCAAAATTGGATATGTCAAACCGGGGACATCTGCGAAACATCAAACTTTCAGATCAATGTCTCTTTGGATTGCCTAGGTGGACATCACTTGAAATTTACAAAATTCCATCATTAATTCAGATTCTTGTGAATAGGAAAATCGGTTATGTGTAACTAGATATCTATAACTAAATCCAGAAAGATATCTTTTTGAGGAATCTTTCATATGATAATTGATTGGCATTATTTTCCATCTCCACTGTTCTCCCTGACCCCCCTCCCCCAATGATTAGAGAATCCATTTCCTTAATAACATGTACACGGAACATTGTTTAATGCATTTGTTTCACTTTTCTGGGCAACAGATGTTTGGGCTTGTTTATTGATTGCACACAGCAGTCAAATGAGCAATAATGATTAAAATACTCACAAGCATATTTTAGCATAGTGATGAATCTTATTAGATTCTTGAAAAGGAAAGTTTTTTTTTTTTCTAGAGACAGCATCTCCTTTTATGGAAGATGGGGGTGAGTCAAATAGGGAAGGCACATCCCTATCTCAACATGGAATGAAACATCATGTACCTCATCTGTGACTAGCTGCAGTTTAGTACTGTTCACAGAAACATATTAGTGAGGATATGAAGTGATTTGGGCTGGTTTACACATTCATGATAACTTTTTAATGCCTAGTAACGCTCATGTACATTTTGGAATGAGCTATGACAGATCAAGGGGGAAACCACACATATAGAGTTCTGATCATTCCAATTCAGATTAAACACAGGATTATTCAGTAGAGTTCACAGCCTGGAGAAGTTCCTAGAATCCACTCAGAGTCCATGCTGTCTGGGGTATTCAGAAAGCTGTAGTCCAAAAAGCAAAGCAGAACAGAACAAAATGATGACACCCAGCTTTACATCTCCTTTTCGCCAACTGCAGGTGATGCCGTCCTGTCCCTCCAGCACTGCCTGGGGGCCGTACTGCAGTGGATGCAAGAAAATGGGCTGAGGCTGAACCTGGACAAGACGGAAGTTCTGAGGGTGGGTGCCCTTGGGCTTGGTGGCCTGGGTGGCTCTCTCACATTTGGGGGGGTGACCCTGGCTGCTAAGAATGGGGTTCGCAGCCTGGGGGTATACCTGGACCCGGCGCTCACCATGGAAACTCAGGTGGTATTGGTAGTTCGCACCGCCTTTTTCCACCTTTGGAGGATTGCCCGGCTGTGACCCTACCTTGACATGGGGGCACTCACTACCTTGGTACATGTGCTCGTAATCTCAAGACTAGACCACTGTAACATGCTCTACGTGGGGCTACCTTTGAGGCTGATGCGGAAACCTCAGGTGGTGCAGAATGCAGCAGCCAGACTCCTTACTGGAGTGGGAAAACACCAACATATTTCTCCTGTTCTGGCCAAATTGCACTGGCTGCCCATCCATTTCTGCATTGACTTCAAAGTCCTAATGCTTACCTATAAGGCCCTAAATGGTTTAGGACCTTGATACTTGGCGGAGCGCCTGCTCCCACCAAGATCTACTCAGATCACCCGCATGAATAAGGAGGTGAGGTTGAGGAGCCTGACACCGAGGGAGGCCCAGAGGGAAAAGACATGAAGCCGGGCCTTCTCGGTGGTGGCTCCTTGCCTTTGGAACAACCTTTCTCCAGAAATTTGCGAGGCCCCAATGCTGGGTACTTTCAAATGCCAACAGGAAACATGGATGTACATCCAGGCCTTCCCTCCTGTCAACTACTGATTTCTTTGCTTTGCTATTTATTATTTATTTATTCCTGCACTATTTGTTATTGTTGTATGCTAATGTTTTTATGTTTTTTTTATTGTTTTTGATATTCTGTAAGCTGCCCAGAGTGGTAGAATATACCAGATGGGCAGGATATAAATCGAATAAATAAATAAATAAATAAATAAATAAATAAATAAATAAATACATACATACATAAATAAATAAATAAATAAATAAATAAATAAATAAATAAATAAATAAATAAATAAATAAATAAATAAAAGAACAAAACAAAATAAAATTCCAGACTACACTCCATTCACATATTCATGTGACTGTCATAAAAATAATTTATTTATTTATTTAACTTGTATGCCGCCCGCACTACCGAAAGGTCTTTGGGTGGCTTAATGAAGTGTGAGGTGGCTATTTGTGAGATGAAATGTACCAGGCATAGGTAAATCCTTCTAATCTCTTTGGTCCTGTGAGATTCTTTTTTGAGAGCCCCCTCTCACTGATGTATCAGGGTTGGGCAGATAGTGGCCTTCACAATGCTTTTGAACTATAGTTCCCATGAGCTGTAGCCAGCATAGGCAATGATGGGGGATGACAGCAGCTGGAATCCAGTGATATTTGAAGGTCCTCATGTCACCCATTCCTGTGCTAGATAAGCAAGTGCTGAGCTCAGTGGCTGACAAGAGTGTGTCAACAGGTGGCAGTGGAAAATAAATTGTATATCAGAGCAGTGGATATGTGCTACAGCATTTTAAACACAGCACAACTTGTAACACAGATATGTCACAAATTGGTACTCTTCTTAAGTTACTTCATGATATTGGCAAAAGGCAGAAGACTCACTTTTGGTTTGTTCCCAGAAATTACATGGGAACAAACCAATATAGAGCAATGTTACCAACACCAAAGAAGTAGAAGTTCCTAACAGGAACTCAGAAAAGTGTGGGTAAGGACATTCTGGGGATGAATTGGTTCACTTCTGTGATTATGTCATGGGACTGCTGTCAAAAGGAGCAAAACAGTCGGTCCCAGCAGTGGTTCAAACAGCCTGCTAAATACCCATCTGGTTACACCTCGCTCACCTTTAACCATTCCACCTCGGGATGATCCTGCTACGAGTGCAGACCCTTGAGAAAGTCTAGCCTCCTGATAGTATTGCCCTCAGTTTCATGGTATGCTGAAATCCCTCACTATATTAAGGTGCACGTCCAAATATTATGGAACACTTATTTATTTATTTATTTATTTATACCCCACCTATCTGGCCCACCGGACCACTCTAGGTGGCTGTTATTACTCTAGGCACTATTATGGTGACAAAAAATATAGGAGTGTTTTTCTGGGGAAAACTAGTGTCTTTAAAAACTAAATATAAGGGTTAGGGTTAGAGGCCAAGAAGGAAAGAAATGTCTGCTTATGAGAAACAAATAAATGAAAAACAGTCTAGAAGTAAAATCCAAATTGTAAATCATAAACAGTTTCCCAAAATGTTGTTCAAAAGTACAACTAACTCCAAACATCTGTGCTGGTAGTAATATATCTCCATACATAGCCTATCACTTCATCAATGTTTCAAGGAGAGTTATATCCATTAGTATGTGAACAGTAGCATTTATAGTTCAGATCACCAGGTAAGGAAAACATATATTTCCTCCTCTTACAATGTTATCTTTCAGGGGAGTCTAATCTTCCAGTTCTACCTGCCTGAGACATTAGAGAAAGAGACAAACAAAATGATGCTATGTTTACAAAACAAAAGCCATCTAGTTTACCAGACACAGAATGAAGTAAATTCATGTTAGAATAAATGGGCAGACCTTTTCTTTTAAGGCTGGACTGCTTCCAGATGTGAAATCAGTCTCTTGTGTACTGAGAGCCTAAGTGATTCCTCTAAGTCTAGGATATCAAGCAGTGTTGTGGTACTGTGGTGAATGATGCAAGATGATACAGACCAGTGGTTTCTTAGCAAGTCTATATTTTGGTAGCTCATAGAAATGCCCGCCAGTTTGGAAGGCTAGGTCTCTGCAACCAGTGAATCACTGTGCCAAGCATACTCTTTCAAAGATCTTTCATTTTGTCTCCCACCTTTTGGGATCAGTATCATCTAAAATAGGAGATTTAGTGAATGAACCTACCCTCCTATTGGATTGCATTTGAGCTAGTGAGTTGTGCAGGTATGCCTTAGACATTTAGTACATTTTTGCTCCAGTGACAGGAAGAAGTCGGAACCCTGTTTTCAGTCAGAAGAAACAGCAGAGTGGAAGAGCCGGTGCTATAAGGAAGGAAGTGCAAAGTGTGAGACATGGTGGATTAAATTATGAAATGCTTGAGAATACTGTACAGAGGTCTATACTTCAGGAACAGGAAGGTCTGCCCCAACTCCCCTTCAAGAATAAACACCACACGTCTGGACTCCACATGTTTGAATCGTCAACTTAATGGCAGAAGGAGCTGGGATTTTTTTTTAATTTTGAAGAGAATGCTGCTCAGTCCGTTCCAGCTCACAAGAAAGATAGGAGTACATCTACCTTCATTTCAGCACAGGAAATTATCAAGTTAGAACCCCCTGATATTTAGTTTTCTGCATAAACTCTGTTATGTGTGTACATGTGCAAGCATATAAAGATAGGGTGGCCCAAGAAATCATGCTGTCCAAAACAGAATGCTGCCCCCTCCATTCTAATCCATACAGAAGCTGACTGGACTAGTAGTCACATCTTACTTCAGTCATGACAACCAGAGAGTGTCCATCACCAGATCCGAGGGCAGTGGTTTAGTTCAGAGTGTCAGGACAGACTGTGTGCATACCCATTTCTTATTCTCTAGGGAAATGGTCATTGCACTCACAAGGACAGCTCAGCATCTGCCCCTGCTGCTCCCCACTGGCACCTTGTTCCTTTTGCCTAATGGCAGGACAGGACTTGTGTGTCTAGGAGGCTTTAAGTCCTATCCATTTACATTTGCAATCCAAAATAGCTGAAGTCTAGACAAAAGTTTCCTATTTTATCTGTGACATGGCATGAAATATATTCTCCATCAAATCATCATAGATTAAATGACAGACAGCTAAATACTTGTACATCCACTATTCTAACAATAGAAATTGCTGCCACAGGGTCTCTAGTCCCCATCCACATTTGAGGCTTCCTCTCAGTCTGATACTTTATTACAAATTAATTTATTGAGCAATAAGTGCTCCTAATAGATCATCACAGTTAATAATTCATATGCCTTAACAGCTGGAGTATGTGAAGTGGTAGTCTATGTGCTAGACAGTATCTTATACTAAGTCATTTACATCTGCAGTGCAAAAAAAAAAAAGAATCTCTCTGTGTTTAGTCAGAAATAGAAAAAGAGACCCACAAACGTAAATTGGGTTATCAATCGCCTGTTTTTTGTTGTAAGCAAACTCTCCATCTTTGCCTTCTCAGGTATGCACAGAGGGTGTTAGGGGGAAAGCTGGGTCATTTTCAGCTGAGGGTTCAATAACAGAAAAGAACCCCAGTTATACCGATTCTTTTCATATCTCTGTTATAGCGATAATTTTTTTCCAGTTGTTACATGGTATATCGTATATATCAGTGGGAGTGTTCACATTCTTTTTAATAGTACTGATTCATTTCTTTCTATTTGAACTGTTATAGCAGGCTACACTGCTCTTTAAATTTGTATCAATTCATTTTCTCTGTGGGCAATGAGCCCTCCCTTGTCCCTTTTCACAAAATTACCAAAGGTGATATATCAATGTAGCAGTGCCTTCTCTCCCCCTCCCCTTTTCCCTTCCCTCCTTTACTCACTTTCCCTGCAGATCAGTTCCTCCCAGTTATTGGCTTTCATTTTTCCTTTGCCTTTTGAACAGAGTTGGGAGGAGGAAGCGGGTTTTGAAAGACTGCAAAGTTGTCAAGACCAGGATTATTTTTTTTTTTAAATGCAATGCTCTTTTCTTCACAATTCAAAGCAGGAACACTCAAGCCCTCTTTCACCCACAAGGGAGTAGGGGAAGGTTGTCTCCTTTTTAGCAATATATTAATGTTGTTTTTTGTGGCAGAGTTGGTGGCAGTAACAGTGCCAGTGGCTGCTACTAGCTATTTAGTGGTATCCCTTTAATATATATATAAAGGTAAAGGTAAAGGTTCCCCTTGACAATTTTTGTCCAGTCGTGTTCGACTCTAGAGGGCGGTGCTCATCCCCGTTTCCAAGCCATAGAGCCAGCGTTTGTCCGAAGACAATCTTCCGTGGTCACATGGCCGGTGCGACTGAAACACGGAACACTGTTACCTTCCCACCGAAGTGGTCCCTATTTATCTACTTGCATTTGCATGCTTTCGAACCGCTAGGTTGGCGGCAGCTGGGATGAGCGACGGGCGCTCACTCTGTCACGTGGATTCGATCTTACGACTGCTTGGTCTTCTGACCCAGCAGCACAGGCTTCTGCGGTTTAGCCCACAGCGCCACCACGTCCCGGTTTAATATATATAAATTAAAAGGGTATGAAGCAGTGGCCAGAGTACCCAGAAACCCAACCCCTTTGCAAAGGAAATAAATCAAGAGCAAAATTCACATACACTGAAATGATAAGGAATGAAGTGATTCATCATCGGTACAACTTAAAACAACCCTCCTGGCAAGGGGAATATAAACCGCGTACTGGGACAAATGAATTGATGTTGCATCATGTGAATGGAAATTAATGAAATGATCTAAATAATGTCCAAATTGGTGTAGCATGTTCTTTTGGCAGGTGTAATTGAGTCCTGAATGTAATATGAAGAAACAACAGAAGTGTGTCCCATTCCCCATGAGATGCATGCTCTCTCTCTCTCTCTCTCTCTCTCTCTCTCTCTCTCTCTCTCTCTAACATGCTTAGAAACGGTAAAGGAACACAATTCCTGTGGAATCTATGCTTGTCCAGGTGACCTGCTTACCACAGGGCTGAAGCTACTTACTAGCAGTTTGGTGAATGGATGTGTAGATGCCTGGGTTTAACTTATAGAAAAAAGTACACATACGCCAGAGAAAATATGCACTTGCCATTTCCCCTCAGAGATTTCAGCCAGGGAAGAAGATGAAAGATGACAACTTCTTTTACTCACATCAACAACATTATAACATGCCCCAAAGGCTGAAGCTGAAAATCCAGCATTGCACCTAGTGCTGTGCCACTAGCACAGTATAATCACCCTCCCATTCTTACAGCCATTGTTGTTGCCCAGAAACCATCTCTAAAGAGTTTTCCAGGCCTCCAGAGCAGACTTTGGGGGGGGGGGCAGAAAGGGTTGCAGTGGGAACAACAATTCATGACAGATAGAAACCAGAGAAGAGAGACAATTATTTGTAAATATGGGCAGTTGATCCACAGATGGAATGGGAAATTGCGTTTTGATATATGTAATATATCCAAGACCAAGTAAAACAAGGCAAGTACTAAAATACCTCAGTTGTAGGCAATAGGAAAGTGGGAGGTTTGTCACTCACCCAGCCTATGATATATTATATTTAAGCCATACAGTGCAAGTAGTGAGCTTGCCATCCCTTAATTATAATTTAATGGTGTGCTTTTTTAACCTCTTAGTACCTAATTTTTCTGCCCACATAATTTTGCTACGTACAGGAATAGGAGTTAACTCTGCATTCCTGTGCTGCTTTCTTGAGCTAAGATTCTCACAGAATGCCATTGAGAAATTATCCACATGTCTCCTTTGTGCACAAGTCTGGCCCTATCATTACCTTTTTCTTTAGATGGGGAAACCTCCATTTCAAGCATTTAAAACGCTGCAATAATGTGTACTGAGCTTTCAGGCGCTGAATGTCTCCACTGCCCCAAATGGAAAAGTGAAATGTTAAGAGTGGGTTTAAAATGCTTTATTTGACTGAGGAGGCCTAAGGCTACATAGACGGGGTTTGTTTCCAAAATAAAGTATTGACATCTGTCCCAGTCAAATCAGGCTTCACTTTGTTAAAAAGTCCTGCAATCATTTGAAAATCCTGAATGGATGGATTTAGCTTTTTCCCTTAGGTTGAGGGTCAGTCGTTCAAGTGCATCTCCTATGAGAGCACGGTCATATAATCTGTCACAGGCTGCCATTATAAAACATCTCTTCACAATTTGAAGCAGGTCACAGTTTTTTCCACATAGTCATTCCTGAAGTTTCATATGGAAGCAAAAATTGGAACCAAATTGGGAGGGCATTTCCTTCATACAGTATCCCTTACTATTCGGATGCAAGCTGTAAGAGGTTTGATAAATTCCTCAGGGAGGTTGTATACATCTGTATACTTGCATGTTGAGAATAGAGTTACAGTGGTGCCTCGCTAGACAGTTACCCCGCATGACAGTTTTTTCGCTAGACATTGACTTTTTGCGATCGCTATAGCGATTCGCAAAACAGTGATTCCTATAGGGGAATTTCGCTGGACAAAGTTTGGCCCCTGCTTTGCAAACCAATTTTCACTAGATGACGATTATGACAGCTCCCACTGCACTCGCAAAACAGGTGTTTTGGGGACCTAAGCTTCGCAAGACAGCAATTTAAACAGCTGATCGGCGGTTCACAAAGCGGCTTTCCTATGGCCGATCTTCGCTAGACAATGACGATTCTTCCCCATTGGAACGCATTAAACAGGTTTCAATGTATTCCAATGGGGAAATGCTTTTCGCTAGACAATGATTTCGCTAAACAGCTATATCATTGTCTAACGAGGCACCACTGTACTGTAATTTGAGTGGTAAGTACTCTAAAAGATAAATCAGTACAAGCAATAGTAAATAACTGTTTAAATCTAACAGCTTATGATCAAGGTTCCCTCTAAGGTGCATGGCTGTGTGAGCGCACAGTGCTGCACCCTCTCCGTGCAACATGCCTCCTCCTCCATGCAACCACAGCGAACATTCCCAGCCCTTTTGATTTTGGTTGTGGTGGAACCGGTGGGGGGCAGAGTCATCAGGGGACAGAGTTGCATGCAAAAGGCACAGAGCCCTAGCCAGAGGGGTTGAAAATTAGAGTGAATGTTGCTTGTGATGTTACTTTTCCTTCTCTAAAATGTTCAGTCAAATTAGACAATCAGTTTAGCTTTCTTTCTTTTCTTTTTTTCTGGAGGTATTTCCCATAAGTGGTGAAAGATGTCTGTTTGTTATACCATCTGATTTTCCTCAGCTCTGTATCTTGTGTTTAGTGTGCTTTACTGGGCAATGCTCACTGAAAAATAAACAGACACTTAACCTGCAAACCTGATTGCAGAGACAAGTGTCTCTGAAGAAACACTCTCATGGGAAGGAAAAATGGTTAATCAGAGGATATCTGCTTTCCCCTTAACACCTGTTTTGATATGAAATGCAAGGTGCTTTGTCAGTGATTTGCATGTGTTGTAGTTTTAATAGGGCTATAAAATATTGTGCATGTCTTAAATAAACATATGGGGAGGGTGAAAGGTAATATCACATCTTCCACTGCCAGTCAGATCACTGGCTCACAGAGTAGAATAGCTACAAGTTCCCCAGATAGTTTACCCCTTTCTCATTAACTGGCACTTAAAAGTCTCAATAACTCACTCTGAGACATTTGTAGGAGAAAGAATAAAAATGTTTCACTACTTCCATTTGTGAACACATCCATAGCAGACTAACAACCGCTGCTTCCAACAGACTAAAGAGAGGAAAAATGAATACTCAGCACAGAGGTGGGGCTCTCTTTGAATTCAGAGATGGGAGGGACCAGTTGGTTAGTGCTGGATAGATTGACAGTCACCCCAGCCCAGAAAATCCCGCCCAGTCACTCAAACAATAAGCAGCATGCAAATAAAACTCCAATGTGTAATATGCGAGGGGGTTCTGACAAGTATTGTGCCTTCCCCAGAAAAAATTGAGCCAGGAAGCTGTAAATTGCAGGGTGTATTGGCCAATTTGTCTATATTCAACGGTGCAAAAATCAACTACCTATGATTTTAACTTAACCTTCTTTTTTTCTTTTTCAGGTCCAAAGTGAACATGGTGTCACATCCAGAAAAGTTCAACGTGGAAGAGCATAAGACCATAATCAAGTTCTTGTTTCTCCAAGGGAAAGGTGCAAAGCAGATCCCATGATGAAATGTCACAAACTATGGGTGACACTGGCACTTCACCTGCAAGTTAAATGTTGGCTTGTCAATTTTAAAAATGGCCGTTTTGGTGATGAAAGTGAGAAACCCAGTGGAAGGCCTGTTTCTGTCTCTGTGCCTGCAAAAGTGAAAGCCATCCATGACATGATCCATGGAGGACCGCTGAATATCAGCCAAAAGTATTGCTATATATCTGAGAATAACACGCGAGAGAGTTGGTGCCATTATCCACAACAACTTGGGAATGAGAAAGTTGGCAGCAAAGTGGATCCCCAAACTTTTGACAACCAAACAAAAGAGGAAACATGTGGAGTCATCGGTGGCTGTTTTGGAACATTTTGCAAGAAATGAGTCAGATTTCCTGGGCAAACTGGTAACTGGTGATGAGACATGGATCTACTGTTATGATCCTGAGACAAAGGAACAGTCTAAGGAATGGAAGCACAGTGGTTCCCCCAAGCCAAAGAAGTTCCGAGTGCAAAGGTCAGTGCAGAAGCAAATGGCAACAGTTTTTTTTTTTTTTTTGGTTAAGAAAGGAGTTCTGTTGGTGAGCTACCTCCAACAGGGCTCAACTATCAATGCAAAATATTTATTTATTTATTTATTTTTGGACTTATATACTGCCCCATAGTGCTACAAGCACTCTCCGGGCGGTTTACAATTTCATTATACAGACTACCCATTGCCCCCACCCCCAGCAAGCTGGATGTGCTTTATTGATGAAGTTGAGGCAAAACATCAAGGAAAAACTTCGAGGAAGGCTCTACAAAGGTGTCATCCTGTTGCATGACAATGCCTTGTCACACACTGCAGGTGAAACAATGGCAAAACTGACCTCCCTAGGCTTTTAAGTGATGCCCATCCACCCTATTCTCCCGACCTGGTTCCTTCTGACTATCATCTGTTTCCAATCTCAAAAAAAAACAACAAACAAAAAAAAAACTAAAAGGATAATGATTTGGGAGCATTCTGGAGGCAACTAATGCTTCAAATGAGTGGTTACACCAGCAGTTGGAAGAATTTTATTTGCAGAGACCTTAAAAAGTTGCAGGATAGATGTTGCAAGTGTGTTGACTTCCTGGGGGAATAAGTAGAATACGTAGTGTGGCAGTTACAGCTTCCTACTGTAGCTCAATTTTTTTCTGGGTAAGACTTAATACTTGTCAGCACCCCTTCGTACAAGACTTGTTTCTTGCTTCCGCTGATGTGGCTCATGAACAGCTCCCAGCAGTAACTTTCTTCAATGCTGATATCTCAATACGCTGCAGTGAGAACATAGGCTGCAACAAAACTAAATATGTGGCAATCAAGTGCAATTAGGCCATTATTTATAGTGACTATGTAAATCCAGAGTTATATATGAAGCCTACCCAAAATTTGAAGGGTGCTGTGTGTGTAAGTGAAATTCACCACAAAGCCAAATAGACTTGGAGCATTAGGGGATCTTTCAGAATTAAATTCATACAATCCTTCATGACATATGATTCCATTCCATTCCCTCATGCACTGAAAACATGTGTGAGGAACAAGTGCCAGCCTACGGATGGCTGTCAAGCAGGTAGTCACAGGGAACAAGGTTGGCCCATATGCCATTGGTTGGGGAGAGGGTGACCAGGGAAAATACTTAACCCTGTCATTTATGCTCTTACCATATGCGTGGGTGTGTATTAATTCTCCTGTCACCACTGGAAGTTAAATATATGAATTGATTCCATTGAAAATCATAGTGTTTGGAGGAGTGCTACCAAGAAATAATTACAATAATTTGAATGCTTTTTATACCTTATTTCTCCTAAAGAACAGAATTCAAGGCAGCCAAAAAAGCTAAAATAAAACAAAACAAAGGCAGTTGAAATATAAAACAGATTAATTAGCACATAAGATGCAGCTGAGAAAGGGAAAAAAGCACCCAACTGGCTATGAGCCCTTCTATAGCAGCACAGCTCACACAGCTTAAGATCTTTGCCTGTCAGAAAGTTAGGGAGAGCAACAGGAGGGGACTGAACCTATCGTTCTTTGGTAAAAGAATCCCTGGTAAAAGAATCCCTCAGCCTGGGAGCAGCAACCTTGTTATGGTTGGTTCATTTACACATGCAAGTCATCTCTTAAAAGTTTTTGTTGTGACAGCTTAAATATGAATATGTGAGCCAGCCCTCAAAGAAAATGATTTTTCCCCACAGAAATCCTCTGGTACTCCACACCCCACTTACTGTTGATCTTTATTTCCTACATACTGTGGGATGGGTCATGGAGGTTTACCTTTGGAACACTTGTGGGATAATCCTATCTTCTGATCCCTGGATGCTAGATTTAATGTGCTGATGAGTTCAAGCAGAAGGAGTTCATGAGTCTGTGAAAGTGATTTTCATCCCACTCACAGAAGTCCATAATACCTAGAACAGGGGTGGGCAATTAATTTCTATAGGGGGCCGCATGAAAAATCTGAATGGTGTTTGGGGGCCGAACCAACTTTACTTAAAAGTAGGCCCCCATTAGGTGGGTAGTAATAGGCCCCCAATTTGTGAGTAGTAATAGGCCCCCATTGAGTGAGGCCCTGCGGTGAGCGAACTACAAGGCTGACATAGTTAACTCCCTAAACTTTTAAGAGTAGTCACAACGACCAGATAGGCGGGGTACAAATAGAATAAATAAATAAATAAATAAATAAATAAATAAATAAATCGTTCACTACCGGGGGAGGGGAAAAAACCCTGACACTGAGTTAACTCACCTGTCCTCCGTTCCTCTGCGGCCTTCCTTTCCGACTGTCTTCTATCCCGCATAGGCGACGTGATGCATCATCACGTCACCTGCGCAAGGATCACAGCCAGCCTCTAGAGCCACAAGATCCGCAGCCTGCAGCTCAAGAGTAACAGTCAAAACTCACAAGATCCCAGTGTCGGATCTCGCGAGTTTTGCTTACTGCTGTGCACTCCGGCTCACTCAGTGGCAATGGGCGAGCCGGACTGGAGCAACGACCAGCGGGCCAGACAGGAGCCGCTTGCGGGCCGTATGTGGCCCATGGGCTGCACTTTGCCCAGGTCTGACCTAGAAGGAACATTAGAGTGTAATGCTAACACTAAACGGGATCTTAGATTCAAGTTAAGAGGGCTTTTGTGGTGCTATTTCCTTGACATTGACTTTGAATGTTCTGAGTGCCTAATCCTTTTCTTGTAGTATGTTCACTGTTCATTTACCCCAAAGTCATGCTGGGGGAAACTAGACGGAGCCTGACAATTTACTTAATCGAAATGCCCTTGTTTGTACTAAGAGAGAGCCTTTCATGAAAAGCTTTGTCCATCTTCAAAGCGAGTTCATAAAACAATTGAGACAAGAGATGGAGGTCATTAAAGGAAGGAAAGATGAATGCCAGTTTGTGAAGTGCTGCTTCTGGGGTCTCAGGAGAGCAACTGCCAAGCACAGTCAAGGAAGAGATCTGAAATCAGCAATCTGTATGTGCACTGCATCCGCCATCTTTGCTCTGAGGAGACAGGACCATATGAGGCCAGACAGCAAAGGTGAAATCCACTAAGGCTTCCTACTTTATTGCCATGGCAACCCCACCCTGATGAAAAGCAGGAAAACAAAACATCTTTAGCAGAGGGAAGGGAGGGAGGAAATCAGTGCTATGTGTGCCAAGGGAATCCAAGGGAAGACACACTTTAAGGAAGAACTTGACATTTCCACCATTTGGTGACTTCTCTGAATAAAAGTCAGGGCTGCAACTTTTGCAAGCTGCTGGGTCAGAACATATTGTACTTGTTAAATTATTCAGCATGTTTTGAGGCTGGATTCTGGATGATAAGTGAAAGCTGTAGCCAGAGATTAGAATCATGAGAGCCATACGATGAGGTCACAGCATTACTTTTGCCATTTTCCCTGATGCTATCTGACATGCCCATGACCATCTTGCACTTAGAACTTTTACCGTATTAAACTCTCTAGCACAGATCTTCCCAGCTGAAATGGACTGGGAGGCTGGTCACCTCCTTCCTCCCACACACATCCAGGGGCCACCACCAGTACTTGCCTGTGGAAAATGTTGCTCTCACATACATAATTTGAATAATTAGTAGATTTATGTAGTTAATGTTCTTTTCTTTGTTTCTAGGAATTCTTCTCTGAGTTTTTAAAAATTCTGCTAGGAGCTTTGGGTCTTCAAAATATTTCTTTTTTCAATCCTTGGAAAGTTACCACAGCTATTTGATTGGACAAAAGCAATTAAAAAATTACTGACCTCAAATAGGGGAGGGGGAGAGATCCTGCAACTCTGCCAATTGATCTGTTCCCAAACATGTCCAACCTGACCTGGGGTGATGAGAAGCAGTCAAGGAAAAAAAAAAACAGCTATAAAGCAAATGTATTGGTCACATTTGTATTCAGCTGATGCCAACCACCATTAAAGAGAGTGAGGTGTTCACCTCAAGTAGATGGAGGGGGATATGGATTAAGTGTTTCAGCCTCTTTGCTCCCCTAAATTCCCTGGACTAGCCTGTCCTGAGCTTCATCAGTAGCCTATTGGCCTTGGGAGTACTACCTGTCAGCAGTTCAGAAGTAATATTCTATTGCATCTCCAGCTGGATTTTGTACATAACAGAAGCATCATCTTGTCCCTGTCCTCTTCTGGCAGCAGACTGTCCTGTGGGCTTGTTCTTCCACCAGGGGGTAATTAATTCTCTCACACCTCCCCCCTCCACATTTTTACAACAATTTTGCGTTAGGCTGAGTAGGCTTATATTCCAGGAGAACTCATAGGAATTTAAAACCGCAGCTTCCCAGTTGACATCCATTGTTTTATCTAAGTAATAATTTCTAGATTCTATGCTGGAGTATAAAAGTGTCATGGTGAAAGCCTGGGCCTCCATAAATCCCACCATACCGAAGCCCGGTATATCTTCATGATTGACAGCTTCACCAGCTTTTCTCTAGACAGTGGGAAATCCTACTGCATCTGTATAGGACTGTGACTGGAGAATTCTATTCCATCTGACAGTTGTAGAATCTCAGCAAACTTCCTCACCCTCAGAGGAAGATCTCCATGAAGCTTCTCTGCAAGTTACTCATGACTCGCCCCTTTCCAATGTCTGCACATTTTATTTCAGAATAAAATGTTCCTTGCCTGGGGATGGGGAAAATCTTGTGTTTTCTAACATACTCATATTTTTTAAACACTAAGTTATTTTTCTGTTCCCAATATAGAGAAATTTCTGGATGTTGCTAAATTCTTCACACGTGAGCTGAAGTGAGATTCCCCAGCAGATGCACCAACTGCATTCAAGAAATATGGCTGTTTCCCATGTGGAAATGTCCATGTTGCCTGCCATTTAGGCATTAAAGAAAAGCACCCTTTCAGGGAAAAAAAGAGATGTGAAGATTGTAATTCAGTATTAACATGGATGAATAAAGAGGGATTTAAACTTGGCACATAAACAGATGGAATGCTAGCTTCACAACTAGAAGCAGAGCTCCCTTAAGAATTAAAGGATGCTTGTTTTTCCTGCTGTTAGGTTTCCCAGTTCTGCAAATTAAAAGTTACTTTGTTTTTGTTTACTGATTGCTCACTGAGTGATGCACATGTAATTTATTTGTATGTTGGTTGTGCAGAGATGGGGAAAATGCATATTTTGAGAGGCAACATTTTATCACCTGCTAATTGTTAAGCCCATGTCTCATCTGATTTGTGCCCTCATATTTTAAAGAGTTTATCACTCAAAGCTCTGGGCCTGAATGGATCAATCTGCATTTCTCCCATACAGTGGTATCTCACTAAATGACGACCCCGCTAAAGCGATTCGCAAAACAGTCATACCTATGGGCAATTTTCACTTAATGACTATTAGGGCCGTGCTTCGCAAACTATTTGTTCACAAGACGATGATTTTTTTGGCTCCACAAAACGGCTGCCCTGTCTTTTCCATACCCATGCTTCGCAGGGCAGCCATTTTTACAGCTGATTGGCACTCACAAAATGGCTTCCCTATGGCCATCTTCGCTGGACGATGAGGTATTTTCCCCATTGGAATGCATTAAACTGTGTTTCAATGCATTCCAATGGGGAAAGGGTTTTCCCATGACGATGATTTAGCAAAGCAGTGATTTTCCTGGGATGGATTATCGTCATGCGGGGCACCACTGTATTTATATTTAAAAGCTAAATATGAAGGGGTTTGAGAATGTTGGTAAATTCTTATTCAAGAAAAACAAATTGAAATGAAATTGTTATACATGCCTTGGGAGTTGTAAATCTGGAAATTCTGCTCTGTCTATACCATACTATCTCTCTACATGTGTAGTATGAACATTTACCCTAAAGCAATGGAGCACAAAATAAACTTTGAATGTATTAAGAGTAGTGCATTTCAGAAGCAAATCTTGGTTAGAAGTAATTCCATGTGATATTTGCAGTGAAGAGGAGGGGACAAGAAGATTTCAAAAAGGGCCTTCCTCCCTGAATTAACTTGTAGCTTTGTACCAAAGCAGCTGTTTTATTCTTTTGTTGTTCAGCTGAGTCATATACACTAAATCTTAGGAGGGGGGTGGAAAGCATACCTCCCCACTAACATCTTTATTGCTGTAATGAACCAGAGCTCCATCCCCAAATATATTGCAAGTGTTTAGGGCTATGCGTTCCTTCCAATTGTGCGGACGGCAAAGGAAGAGTAACTTTGTTAATTGCAGAGGTGCTTTATTGCTCTTGGAAATTTAGGCACTCAATTCTGGACACATGGAAAGAATCAAAATAACAAAGGAGAGGGCAGGACAGAGACACTACATCACAGTGTTCCCCTCCAGCCCCTACAGACAGCAATTTCAGGAGATTTAAACTGACAAACATGAGCTGGGGAGGACCATGGACCTTATCGTTCATTCAGTGCCATTTCCTGATCAGATTCAAGCCATCCTTTCACGACATTCTTCTCAGTCGCTGGTAGTTAGGCTGATAGATCTTTTTCTTCCTTCAAAGAGCTTGAAGCAGCTTGCACATGATTCCCAGATAAGTCTTTCGTGTAGGTTAATGTATTAGGGCCAAATGTATTTAGGTTCAGCAAATGAATTCTCTTTTGTATATGTGTTAGGCCCAGTTCTCAAGACTTTTAAGGAAAGCTGGAAGGTAATGGGAAAGCCTGCAGGTATGGTCGCATGAGTGAATCTGCCACTTTTCTGAGGATTTCTCCCTTGACATGACACCAAGAATGCTGGGAAAGCAAATTAGGTAGAATCCAGTTATAGTACACAACTAAGCTGCCATCCTGGCCTGCCACCTGTTCAAATCCTGTTCCTGCCATGATCCATCAGATAGCAACCCACTATCTTAGGAAGTCCATCTTGTTGACATGGTAGTACACATGTTTAGTCCCAGCAAAAGGGATGAGGTTCAACTCTTGGCATCTCAGAAGATGATGGCAATGAGCCATGAAAAGCCATACATATGACTGTGTGGACAATATTGAGCTGCCTTAGACTGAATCAAATCACTGACCAAATCATCTCATTTGGTCTAAAGACAGCTTCCTGTGTTGCTTCTTTCCATATTTATGTTGTTGAGATGTGTCATCATGTTGTTTCCAGCTCAAGATGACCTTAATAAGCTCGTTAAGGTATGTGAGATGTTTAAGGAGTGGTTCACCACTACCATGCTGCTAATAAGCTCTTCTGTGGTCAAGCAGGAATTTGAAACTAGTACTAGTTCAACATTCTGTCCAGTAAGTATAACATGTTTGATCATGGCATTGTCTTTATTCTTTATGTAGGCATATTATTTTTATTGTTACTCACATACCTGTCATTTTTTAATTTTTTTATTTTGGGGGGGGTTGTTTGCTTGCTTGTTTGTTTAGTAGTACCTACATACATGGTATGTATGGTACCTACATACATAGAGGGACATGGTGGCGCTGCGGGCTAAACCGCAGAAGCCTGTGCTGCAGGGTCAGAAGACCAAGCAGTCGTAAGATCGAATCCATGCAACGGAGTGAGGGCCCGTCGCTTGTCCTAGCGGTTCGAAAGCATGTAAATGCGAGTAGATAAATAGGGACCACCTCAGTGGGAAGGTAACAGCGTTCCGTGTCTAAGTCGCACTGGCCATGTGACCACGGAAGATTGTCTTCGGACAAACACTCGCTCTATGGCTTGGAAACGGGGATGAGCACCGCCCCCTAGAGTTGAACACGACTGGACAAAAATTGTCAAGGGGAACCTTTACCTTTACCTTACATATATGGTATGTAGGGTCATGTGACCCTTACAAAGAAGGGGTTTGATAGGCCCCTATTTTAAAAACCTTAAGTCTAAAGTAAACACAGGAAAGCAACAATGGAAGGAAAGATTGTTGCAGAGTTTTGAATTTGGGTTAAAAATCATCTAGCCGTACAACAGAAGTGCAGGGACTTACAAAGCAGAATTAGCTTCAATTCTCCCCAGAGTAGACCGCCCCTTTATTGTCTCATCAACTGGCACCTATAGTCTCAGTGACTCTTTTTGAGACAAAGATAAGATAAAGCATAAAATGTCCATTATTTACAGTTCTATGAACAGATCAAAAACAGCATACTGTATAAAAATGACTACTTACAGCAACAGGCTACAAAATGTATTATAAAACTTAATCTGCTTCTGAAAGACCCTCTATAGTTAGCTGAGGGCAGGGAAGCCCCGTTAGGATTAAGACACATATATAACATGATAAACTCAAAGAACAGAACTGGTATATTGAATAAATAGCACAACAGGCCTTGAAGCTGTTATGATCCACTGGGTAAATAATATTTTTAAACTGCTCCAAGTATTTTTGTTAACTATAGAACAAAATGGCTTCAAAGAAAAGCAATTGGGTATGTTCCACCCGGTTGCTTTTCTTCTCTTCATAATTCTCCAGGTGACCTGCAATTTCCATAGGCTATGAATAATTTTTAAGATGAGCACAATCACTTGTGTATTTACATTTCTAATATCTTATGCCTCAGAGGGCAACATTTTTTTAAATGAACCAGGTGTCATCCAAAAAGCACACAAAACATACTTTTTAGAATCTTATAACTCACTATCTCTAGACAGAGAGCCCCTAGTCCTGCGAATCCCAATACACTAGGCTGCTATTGCATTCTTCCTTCTGTCATGGATCATTTGTGGAAACAAAAAGGGTGGGAAATTAAAAGTTGGAAAAGATGGGAGAGTTAGAAATGGACTTTTGCTCATACACTTGTTTGCAAGCCCTGCAAAATTCGATGTATGAGTCAGTTGGTCATCTGCAGGTGGCCAGGGTTGTGGTACTTGGGTAACTATTTATTCTTCAGCATCTGGTGAATATTGGGATCGTGTACAAAATATGTTTTGAGAAATTCTTCTATCCATATAAAGCCTCTTTTTGTTTCTCCCCTCATTTCCAAATTTGTGTCTACATTTTCCTTTTGCATTGGTTGGCAACCGGGCTCAGATTTCTTTGGTTCTTCTGACTCTATGGTGAATTTCTGCCACTGCCCTGGAACCTGAAGGAGCCTCCTACATCTGAGAAAAATAGACTACAAAGTCTTGATTAATATCTTTTGGGTGTCTTGCCAACAGAGGCATATAGTCCCCTATTTTGATGGTCCACAGACATTTAACTTTTGTCATTTTTTTTTTAAATAGTGTCAACACATCTAAAAAATGATGTGGACAGATTATATCTACCACATAAAATCAGAGGCCATGGATTACAGCAGGTAGTAGAGGAGGAAAAAAGAATTTGCAACAATTTTAATAAGTTTTACATGGTGGTCTATGACGTTTATTTCCCATTCTCGCTAATTACACTGTGTTTTAGGTTGGTGAGAATTTTAGGATTTGCTGATTGCAGGTTCAAAGCAGTTTGCTCCTCTCACTGACGATAATCTGTCTCCCGTGTTTATCTGAAATGCTTCTCATACAGTCACTCCTTTCTGGTACGCGATGTCCAAGTTTTTGTAAAGTAGAAGTAAAGGTTTTGTAATCCTTTGTGAGGAGGCTTGTAGTTCTGGAAGGGGAATTTAAAGCCACAGTTGTGAAGCAAACTCAAAAGAAATGCTCCAGCCAGAAAACAAGAGACAAAAATCTTCATTAAAAAGTTAGGCAGTAGAAGCCCTTTGTTGTCTTATGTGGTGCTCTTCTAACTTCACACCATCCAGGTTCCGGTTGAAATATAAGGTAAAATATAAAAATACATTTAAAAATTTAAAAATATATAAAAGCTTCAGCATTCAGCATTCAGTAAAAGGCTAATTTTTTTTATGGCAAGCAGATTTCATTCAAAGAAATGCTGAGTGATTAGTTTTTCGGAATAGGCCATGGATTACAGCACATATTAGAGGAGGAAAAAAGAATTTGAAACAATTTTAATAAGTTTTACATGATGGTCTACCATTCTTTGTCTGATTCTTGTGCCACTAATTTTCCCAGGCCTTGAGACTGAGCAGGAGAGGTTCCAGATGTTTGGAGCTTTGACTTTTTGGAGGCCATTTCAATATTTTCAGTAACAATATCCCAAGCTTCCTCCTCCTACCTCTAAATAGGGGTTACATGAATTTTACTATACTCTTCAGCAAATTGTCCAAACCTCAAATATACCCTTATTCTTTCAGGGATTTTCCCTATTTAGACAACAAACAAAGCCCACTACCAACAACCTCCCCTGAAATCTTCTCCCAGTCTTTACCCAGATATTATAGTACGTAAATCAGTTTTTAGCCCAACAGTTTAAAACACAGCCATGGTAGAAATGTTCCTTCTTCTCAAAAATCCTAGCAATGTTGTTATATCCCTCGACCTCTATTCCCAGATTCCCCATTCTGTCCAACAAGAAAAGTCCAAGCTGACGACAATCACAGAATTTCAAACCTCAATATTTATACAATTCCAACCTCGTTGTAATAATCCAAAGTCCCAAGCGATGTTCCAGATGTCAAAATGAAGCTAGGAAAGATCTCCAGCTTTCTCCGCCTCAATATTTGTACATTTCCAATCTTAGTATGATATTCCAAAGTCCCAAAGGATTTTCACATATCAATTTGGTGTAGTGAGGCTGACATTTAGCTTTCCTCCAGTAGGTGTCATTATAATCCACTGTATGTTCCTTCCACTATAAATCCAATCAACAACTCCAGTCCTGGTTTTCTCACACTCCACTTTTGAGAATCATGCCTCTCCCAGCTAACTTCTCATAGTTTACAATATAGCTCTTTACAGTTGTAGTCTCCGAGGGGGGCTTCCCCACCCCAGGGATATGATATAGTTCCCAAGATTTGGTAGCACTCTGTCTACTATTGAGAAGTCTGGCAGCACAATGTTGTTTTTCTTTCTGTCTAGTTTCGTACTGATAACAGCATATATTCCATCCGTCGTTTATTTCGTCAAGGAATTTTTCCAGGATCAGCTTTTCTCCCCTTTTCCTCTCACCATCTCACTGCTGGCCTTGGCTGGTCTGCAAAGAGCTGATTTCGCTTTTAAAATAGCAAAACAGCAGAGCTGATAAGCAAACTCATCGCGCATCCACTTCTTTTTGGCCCTTCCCGATTCATGGGATCATTTTAGATCACGGGCTTCAATTTTTATTGTTGTCAATTTTTAGCTGTAAAAGCCATTTTAAAACTTGGCTGTTTAGGTAGGCCTTCCCTCTAGTCAATTAATTGATCTCTATTCGTTGTCTTCTAAATTATTTCATCTTGACAATGATTTAAAATAAGTGTTAAAATTATGATGTTTTAAATGATTTTACGATATTTGTTATATTGTGATGTTTTTATCATGTGTGTAAGCCGCCCCGAGTAGACTTTGTCTAGGGGGGGTGGGGTAAAAATCTATTAAAAGTAAAGTAAAGTAAAAAAGTTGTTGTGGGTTTTTTGGGTTCTGAAGGTTGTTCTTCCTAACGTTTCACCAGTCTCTGTGGCCGGCATCTTCAGAGGACAGCACTCTGTGCTCTGGTGTAGTTGGCTTGGAAGTGGAGTATTTATGGCTGTGAGATGGGCTTTTGTCTTTTTCTGTAGATGGGTGATTAGTGTGTCTTGTTGTGGGTGTATTGTTGTGATAAGAAGGAGAGATTATCTGTCACTGTGGTTGATGGGTGTCATTAGCTGGTCTTTTGTGGGGAAGAGTCTTTTGTGGGGAAGAGTCGGGGTGACTTTAAATAGTTAATAAAGTTGTGGCCCAACCTGTGTCTGTCTCTTTATTCCGGGCTGGGGGGACAATTGTTACCATTAAAATTTTTGGGATGTTCACCCTGGTATATATACCACATGACCAAGAATCAGTGCAATAGATACTGTATATGGAAAGTATTGGAAGAACTAGAGAACATTTCCCTTGTGTGACCAGGGCCTTACTTAGACTAAAACTCACATAATATGATGGGATTTCTGAACAAATAGAAATAGGATTGCTCTGCATGTCTAAATGGAAAACCAAGGATTTGCTTCTATGCAGTGCCCGTAAAAGAATGGAATGCAGAATTCAAGGGTTTATGCCTTTTCTTTCTTTTTTGGAAACTATTCATTGTGGCAGTGGGGTTTTGTTTTATTGTCCTTTCAAACTGTTTATTTCTTCCTTCCTAATGGTAAGAGCATCTTTTTTCCCCTATCATTCAGCATTTAATGAAAGAGCCAAGGATGGGGAACTGTTGTATCCCCATATTCACAGACAATTTAAACTTTCCTTGCATCCCATCCTTTAGCCTTAAACCAAAAAAATCACAAGTTTGCTGCATCTACTTTGTGAAATGCAATACATTCACAAGCTGACAAAAATGGATTGCTCTCCACCACTAACAAGCAGTCTGTCGTCTAATGGTCCAGAACCAAGTTGTTTGCTGTTAATGTTCTAAGAGCCTGCGAACAGTTAAATTCACTAAGCCAAATTCTGCCTTTGATGCAAATCAGAGTAACTCCATTGTAAAGAACTTAATTTAAGTAGAAAACTAGGTAAAAAAGCATTACAATTTAGCAAGCCAAGCTTATTTGGATGTGAAACTCAATTAAAGCTTTTCATTATGGAGAAAAACAGAGATGAATAGCTAGCTATCCTGAAGGTTATTCAGGGTACAAATGCATGCAGAACAGCCTCGGAATGGCTCCTATGGAACATAGCTGGCTTTACTTCCAAATAAACATGAGAAAGATTGTAGCATGATAATATATCACTGGTGCAGATGTTACTGGGACAAGTTACTGGTGTAAATTATTGTGTGAGCAATGGAACCTTGGGAAAAATGCTGCTTCCTGCTCAGCTAGAACTTCTTGGTTTTCCTCCTCATAGGAGAGGAGCCTTGCACGGATTTACTGTTCCAGTATTTTCCTACTCATTCAAGCAGATAGTGCAGTCAAGGAGTTATGATGGCAGCTAAAATGGCCATAGAAAGATACGGGGGGGGGGGAGTTCCTCTTTTTGTTTGACAGCATCCAGCAACTTGGATGGCCACTGCCTATGCTGGCTGGCTGTTTTCCAGAAAAGTCACAGTTCCAATCTCTGCTTGCAGGACACAGGAAGTCATTCCAAACTATGGATGGATGCATAAGTTACATCTCGTAAAATCTTTTCTTCATTCATCACTCCTGCATGTATTTCCTGTAGCCCTTATGCCTTGGGGTTTTTCCTAAAACAGAAAGGCCATTTTTATATTATACATAATCTTTGTGACTGAGGGAAGCTGGTGAATGATAGAATTGTTGGTGCCTTGTATGTTAGCCAGGGCTTCCCTGGTAAGTAGTACATGCAATCCAAGTGAATCCTTCGAACAGCAATACAACAGTGCAGTGGTTAATGTTTTCAGCTAGAAACAGAGAGATCCTTTACTCTACCCTGAATTTCATTTGTTGACTTTTGGCCAGGAACACTTTCTCATTATATCCTGCCTAGCAGGATTGCTGTGTGTATTGGTTCTTCCTTCAGTGTTTTAATCAATTCACTTTCTTCCACAGATTTACATTGGTGCCAGGTGATAGAAATGAGACCTAAGCAATAGTTAGAAGCATTAGTCAGTGGAGATGTGGTGGCAACTGGCAACCATCATTGGGTGACAAAATTCCCTAATTGGCTAGTACCGGGCACCCATACCAGAGCTAATAGGTATAATATTGTAAAGTCTAAAACTTCTTACAGTGACAGTCATTTGAACCCACAATCAGGAAGCTGGCAATCATGTTGCCTTAAAACATCAAAACATGCTCTGAGATTATAACATCAGAATGAGAGTTTTAGAAGAACAGAGGGACCACAGAGAAACACTACAAAACCCTTTGCTGAATGAAGAACCTATGATCATGCTAGACCAGATTTCCATAACTATAGTGACATGTTAATAATTAAACTGACACCATGGAAAGACTGAGAGAGTGAAATGCTTCAAGAACCTCCCATTGGACAAATGAAAGCACAGGAATGAAAGAAGGGAAGGAACTGATATTGCTTGATGGTGATGTAAAGATGCTATTTCCTCTCAATCAGAGGAATTAGAAGTATTCATGGGAGAAAATCAAGCTGAATAACATATGCAGTATCCCTTGTCTACTTGCTCTGTACCTGCTAATGGCTAAAACTGGATCTTTGTCCTGAAACATGACCTCTGGAATATCAGACTTTTAGCCAATCTGGATATGTATGAGAGTTCAGAGAGGCTTGCATTCATTATCTTGTGAAAAGTAGTCAAATGTTGATAGGTTCTCTTAGCTGAATTTATGAATCTGGGAAGTTCTTGGGGGGGGGAAACAAACAGAGAAAGGTTATCTTCAAGCATGGAAAGGGATAACTGAAAAAGTGATTAGTCACAGTTATGGTTCTAAGGGTTACTATTACGCTAACAAAGTAACTTAGCTTTCCTGTTTCTCAAAAGTAACTAATACATATCTTTTAGGGTTTTTTTAATAACATCTGAATGGTATGGGTCGTTGTGCTATGATAATATTTCGCATTCATCTTGTTGTCATCTCAACACTCAGAACAGAAAACAAAGCAACAGAACAAAGTATTGAACTGTGCTCTTCTTTCTTCACCACTTGACAAAGCCACTTCCCTGGAATTGTACAATTGACTGAAAAATTACAGATAGACTGCAAAAGGAGTGAAGATAGATCTCACTAGACTGTAATAAACTTGAGAGTTTATTACACATATAAGCTGTTTCATAGTACCAATTTAGTAGGCCATAGGCCATGGCTCCATCTTATGAAATCCTGGGATCTGTAGTTTGGTGAGATACTATGACTTCTTAGTATTCTGAAATTTTAACTCAGGGTTCAGTAAGACAGGTGGTTGTCCTGTGGGTTGGGGACAGGATGGTATCCAGCGTCTCGAAGGTCGCTTGACCACAGGATCTCGCCAGTTTTTCTTTTAGGGGTTCTGTCTGATAAAGGGGCCTCTATTTTGCAGAAGTTCTGGATAGAGTGCCTCTCATCTCTAATTAACCCTAAGAAAGATCTGACTTTCTTTGTTGTTGGTTTAGGACAGCTACTGATTTCTTTAATCTTTGGTGTTGGGGGCTTAATTATGCCTCCCCCTCAATGTCGCCTAAGTCCTTTAACTTGGAGTTACCCAGCAGGCCTTTGCTAGCCTCCACTGTTAATCCAGCTTCATTTAACCTCTGTAGTACTTTTGCAATAAGGAATAGGTGATCTGTCCGTGTCTGACTATAAGTTCCCATTTCCTTGACATATGCTACCATGACTTTTCTAAACTTTATTGAGTTCCCATGGACCACTCTTTGTCCTTCCTCTCCTTCCTCCTGAATTATATAATTTATTTCATTCATCTTGGATTTTATTCTAACAGGATTGGCCCAGTTTATTTGCATCTTCTTCCTTTTTATAGGCCTCAGCCTCAGGACTTTCTCTCCCAGACTGAACAATCTATCTCTGGCCTTTTTACCGAACCATAACTTTGGCTTCCCTTGCTGGCTCTGCAAGTTTTCTGTGGTTAACTTTAGAGATTGTTGCAAGGGTTTCCTTAAATTATCTATGTACTGGATCACTGTCTCTGGGTATTCTCCCTGCTGTTTCTCCCAATTTTGTCTGCATAAATCCCAGGGTCCCTGCGCTTTCCACCCAAACAACATTTCAAAAGGACTGAACGCAGTGCTTTCCTGGGGTACAGACAGGCATGCATATACCCAGGGTTGTATCTTGTGATCCCAGGAATTGGGTTTTTCTGCTGAATTATCTCTGATCCTTCACACTTGGATCCCATTAAATTTCTCCCCTAATCCATATGTCTGAATATAGTATGGGAATGATGTAGTATGAGCTATGTCACTAAGTTGTCACAGCCTTTTTCTTAATACGGGAGTGAGTGATATTTCCCTTATGGCTACTTTAGGTAAAGGTCCCACAGTGTCTAAGCCTATGCGTAGAAATTTGAGAATAAAAGTCTCTCAATGCCAGATATTTGGTGTTATTAATATAAATATTTTCTCCAGAATAACACATCAACTTCATGTTGTTTTCAATATAGTAGCAGTGAACAATCTCTGCTATAGGTGGCAGTTGCTCCTGACACTCTGTTTTGTCAGTTAAACCATCATTTTGCCTTGCCTCAGAATACTCTTTCTGTTGTTGTACATAATAATTTTTCTTTGGCACATTTCCCCCTTCTTTCTGTAGATTAAAGTCTTTATTCTTTGATGTTTAACATTGAGAAATAAAGTGCCCCTGTTTTCCACAGCCATAACATATTTTGGGGCTCCTAACTGGGAATATGATTCCTCAGGTTTCTTTATCAATGCCCTAAACTTTCTTCTGAGGTGTTCCGCATTGATTCCAAACCTCATGAAAACCAGCTTTCTAAAAGCCTCATATTCTCTTGCTTGGTCTTGGGGCATTTGGGAATAGATTTCAGCAAGTTCTCCACTTATTTGCATTCTTAAAATGACCGTTTTCTCTGATTCTCCCACACCATAATCCCAGCAGGCTCTCTCAAACAGAATTAAGAATGCTTCAGGGTTATCACCCTTTCAAAATTGAGGGAATTTCTTAAGGTCCCTTTTTGAGATCTCCTCAGCCACTGAATTATTATTATTTAGGGCTGTTACTTCTAATTGTTTCATTTTTAATTGGTGTTCCATCTCTTTTCCCCTCATGGCCATTTCTTTTTCTCTCATTTCCAGTTATCTCTTTTCTTGCTACATGGCCATCTCCGTTTCTTCCTGAAGTAACCTTTGTTGTGTCTCCTCAGAATCAACTTCTTCCATCACAATCTTTTTTCCTCTTTTAGGAGACATAAGTACCTGTATTTATTAGGATTAGCGGGTTTTTTCTGCTGAAAAATATAGTTAAGCAATTTCAAGCCTCAATGTAAAGTGTTTTTTCCTTTTTGAGTTAGAGAGACTTAGATACTTTGTAGCACTCTGCTGGCAGCATCCACAAATTGCTACTATATTTCTTCTGGCACCCAGCCAGTCCCTTGGTCTGAGACAGTGTTTCTATTTGTCTCCAGACACCGAAAGGGTTCAGAAATATTTACTTCCTTTAAGCTTCTATTGTTTGCAATCACCCCAGTTATGTTTATGACCCTGGCCTCCACTTGTTCCTTCAGTGTTCCCTTCTTAGAGCTTGGGATCTCAAGCTAGACTACTGGTCTTTCACTTAAAGTGTGAGGTAACCTTAAACTATTGAATTTTCCTCAGAGCCTTTTCCTATCTTTAGTATTTCCAAGGTCTGCAATCAGGAGTCCCTTTTAAGCTTTTTGCTAAGACACTTTCAAGAGTCCCAATCCTTCACTACAGTGCCAGACTACAAGGTCTC